>NC_090176.1:50298114-50335614 GCF_024679245.1 Pseudorasbora parva
CCCCCTCCCCCTGACTCGGGGTTGCCAGATTGGCTGCAGGATCAGCAGGAACGTTTGTAGATCTGCAGCTGTGGTAACTAGAGCAGATCTGGCATCCCTGATGCCGAAACGCTACTGACGTCGTGATTGGTCGATAGGTGGAGGGCGGAGCTTCAGGCCAAAACACAACATGACATCATCAACATCAGTTGAGGGCTGCAACAACAACTTTATAATGACAATATCCTGGCCGGACTACTGTTGTCAGTGATAGAAGTGTTTAAAATTTACATGATTTCTTAATGTCTAGTAAATGGTAAATGGACTGTATTTATATAGCGCTTTTAACAGACCCTATGGCCATCCAAAGCGCTTTACGTTTTTGCTTCACATTCACCCATTCATACACTGACGACGATGTCAGCCATGTAAGGCGCCATCCAGCTCGTCAGGAGCAGCTGGGGTTTTGTCTTGCTCAAGGACACCTCAACACTGGGTCAGGTGGAACCGGGGATCGAACCACCAACCTTTTGGTTTGTAGACAACCTACATGAACCTGATATGGCCCTCTAGTGACATATCAGGGCCATTTTATGATTAACTGAAATACATTTCTTACATACAGCTCCTTTAAATATTAATGTGACGTTTTTCAGTTCACAACAATTGGCAACAATGACGATTAAGGGTGCTTTCACACCTACCTTGTTTGGTCCGGATTTTCGGACTTTTCAGTTTGGTACGAACCAAAATTACAGGTGTGAAACCTCCCTCGGACCATGGTCCGGACCAAACAGACGAAATTTGGTCCGATGAAAAGAGGTAGTCTCGGTCCGGACCAAACAGAACAAAGGTTTGTATATATATATAGTCAAGCAGAGCACGCTGTTCACGTATATTTATATATATTTCTAATATCTGTGAGAAGTAGCCTGTATGCTGAGTTTCGGTTTATTTATGACACCGCTCCAGTTCATGTGCAACGCAAATGATCACTCCGTCACGGGATGTCTGCTATATTATTTATTTAAGCTTATTTATTAAATTCAGGCAAATGATGAAACATTTATTAACATTAAGATACAAAATACAAAGCTTTCTACAAAACAAATCTTAATGAAGTGGTCAAAATTATTTCTGACTCGATGTCTTTGACATATATTGCACATCTGTGCACGTTTCATAATCAATATAGCCTAGATGAAATTTAAAAATAACATTATAACATTTAAACATAACTATAAAATAAAATACATTGTTTGGCTAAAAAGCCTATCTTCTAGGAGCTCCTCTTTTCCTGTCGGCGCCGATCAAATGTTTGCACAACGAGGACGTTCATTTGGTGAATTTGCCTCGAGTATAGTTGGTGCTGCAGATAGTAATCCCATAATATTAAGAGTATTGGCACAATGCGTCTGTTCATTCATTCTTGTCAAAGTTAGCCGCTGAATTGACAACACACTGACGTCAGACGCACGTCCGCTAACAAACCAATCAATGTTAAGATGCAGCCCACATAGATGATGACGTCAGGACGCCAGTGCGAGTGTAAAGTTCTTTGGTGCGCTGACAACTGCAATGTGAAAGCAAACCAAAAAGAACCAAATGTCCAAACACGAACTTTGGTTCGGACCTTGGTGCGGACATTCAGGTGTGAAAACGCCCTAAATCTCAACACTCAACATTTGTGACCGAAAGTGTGTGGATGTTAATTGTGTTCCTCTTGTGTTCAGGCTCCTGTGGGGATGCGACACGCTGCTCGAGGCAGGAAGCCACAGAGGAAAGCGCTTTCTACAGATCTCAGTGTAGGTGACACTACAAGTTCGGTTAAACCAACAAAATGTGATGATTATTTTTATATTTAAAAAATGAGGGAAGAACACATCGCTAAACTCGGTTAATGTATTTATCTGAAAAAATTATCAGGCAATTTATAGTTGCAAAAAAATGCATATAAAACAAAAAGCTGACAGGAAAAGTTATCCATTGGTTCTCTTGTTTTTGCATGTGTTCATCATTTCTTTGTATGACAGTCTGGATTTAAAAAATGATGGCGGCAAAATTTGTCATGTTTCATTGCGTTATTATCACTAATAAAACAATCGACTACACAATATGAGTACAAAACACATTTTGAATAATATTTAAATAAAGGGTGATGTCAATTTTCCTAGGGTGAACATCACTTTTGGCCACTACTGTGTGTATGTGTGTGTGTATTAGGGGTTGCACCAACTAGTCGACCGTAATGCTCTGTCATGACGCTTTAAGCTTGACGTCAACTAGTCGCTGGCCTAAAGAGGGCGCTACAGGATAAACTATTTCCTGACACGCAGGCTCTGCTTTGAACAGTTAAAAATGACAAATAAATGCATCCTCCAAGAGCTCTCCACAAGACATGTTTGATTACCATCTGGATGCTCAAAGTTGATCGGGGAATGCAGCTTATTGTACCCGTAAGTTAATCATCGCGCTAAACTAATGCGTGCTACATTGCAACACATACACACACATAGCCTGATCACGCGCCTCACACAAAATCATTCAGTAGCAGAAATGTATCAACACTGTTCTGTGATTTATCAGAAAATATCTTGGAAACTGAAAAGTTCTAGCATATATTTCTTGATAACTAAAACTCACCGCTTCACTATTAGTAGAGAGACGCTGCCAGGTAGAATTAATTCACACACAATCACTCACTAATGCATTCATATACATGTAATCTTTATTGTGCTACTTTATCTGTATCTTATTCAGAACGAGCAGAAATCTGACAAAAGAACTGATACAGAAGCTGTTATGTAGGCAGTGGTGGAGGAAGTACTGAATCTCAGTACTTAAGTAAAAGTACAAGTAACCAGAAATATATTTACTTTGGTAAAAGTAGAAGTACTACAACGACAACCCTACTTAAGTAAAAAGTAAAAAGTACCTGATTTTAAATGTACTTTAAGTATTAAAAGTTAAAGTACTTGCATAAAAATGTATTCTCTTAATGTCTAATTCTAATAATTAAAAAGAAGAAAACAGTATGAGCGGTGGCGTTTTAATTGAGTTAGTTTTGGGTTCATGTAATTGTTCTTAGCATCTGTTGCCCAGTTTACATTCTGACTTACAATTCTGCTTATCTGCAAAGTTAAATGTCATTTTTCTGAAGCGACATTCTCATCAGCTGTGATGTATTTAAATCTTCATATTTATGATATTTTTACCTTTTATAAAGGACATTTTCCCCTAATCTTATTAAATATAGGCTTTGCTTCAGCTTTCCCTTTATATTCTTACATTTGATTAATAAATTAAATTAGAATAAGATACAATAGGGTTGTTACCAATCAAATTAAATAATTAACACTGAAAAATTACAATTGCACTCAATAATGCTATGAGATTGTTTTAACTAAACCGCCAGTAGATGGCGGCAGGTGAATCCTTATGAGAGAGTCATTGAGTCGATTCGTTCAAACGGCTGATTCGTTCATAAATGAGGCAGTCGTTTATGAATAGGGCATTGAATCTTTGATTCAGTAACGCGCTGTCGCTGTGCAATACGTTATGGTTCGGATGTGGAAATCTGATCTTGGAAATATTTTCGCTGCTGAAATAGAACAAAAGCAATAAAGCAATCAGTAAAATGTAAGTTACTTGACGTTATGTTAAGTAAAGACTTGATGTTAATTAATTGTTTATAGAACTTCTGTCGTGATGGTATTCAGGAAATCTACACTCGTTGGTCGTGTCATGTGATGTTTTTTTAACTGTTATAAAATATAAAAACTAAACATTTTGAATTGTTACTGCAGTATGTTACTGAGTTTCTTTGTGTGAGCGGGGCTGATTTGTTTCCATTTCTCCTCGAGAGGCTGCGCGAGCCTCAACAGCGCAACCGTCATTCATTAGCCTATAACGTACATTATATATTATTATCCCGGCAAACCTTAATCTCGAGCCCTGAAACTGATCAGAAAATGTAACGAAACCTTGTAGAAATGTAGTGGAGTAGAACGTATAATAATTGCTGCAAAATGTAACGAAGTAAAAGTAAAAAGTATGCACTATTGATTCTACTTAAGTAAAGTACAGATACGTAAAAAATGTACTTAAGTAAAGTAACGAAGTATTTGTACTTCGTTACATTCCACCACTGTATGTAGGACCAATAACCTTATGGGCAGCGCTGTGTCATATGCCAGGGGTTTTCAAACTGGACTCCAGGGACCCGCAGGGGTCCTCCAGAAGGTTTGTAAGGGGTCCCCAGAAAATTTCAGAGAATGAAGACAAAGCAAAAATGGATAAAGTCTACCAAATATTCGAATTGGTTCATGTCTCATGTTATATTGCAGACTGTTAACATAATCAAAACTTTGAAAACATGCAAAGAACGGGACCTTTAATAACACTTTTATCGGTTGGATGAAATATGCTAATTTTTTGAGATTTTAGGGTTTTCATGAGCTGTTTGCCAAAATCATCAGTATTAAAACACTAAAAGACCTGAAATATTTCAGTTGGTGTGCAATGAATCTAAAATATATGAAAGTTTAATTTTTTTCATTACATTATGAAAAATAATGAACTTAATCACAATATGCTAATTTTTTTAGAAGGACCTGTATATATTATATAAATATGTGTGTGAGACATAGCCCACCCTGTAGCCATTAAAATACTCTTTAAGTCAGAGTTACAAACTTCAGACTGGTGAAATTAAGCGATTCTCACACAGATTATGCAACAAAAAATAAAACACTGTAGTTGAAATAGATGATTATGAATCTGTCCTGTCCTACAGGTTTGCAGTTTGTTTGACACTGCTGAGATTGAAGTGTGTGTATTGAGTTTGTCAGTGTGTTTATTGACGGTGTGTGTGTGTGTGTGTCTCTTCCAGTGATAGGCCGTGTGTCGCGCAGCAGGAGCTTCAGTCGAGTGGATTCCTCTCGCCAAATCTCCCTCCTCCAGCGCTGACTCCGCCTCCGTCCTGCTCACGGCTCGCCCAATGACGCGCTCATCCTTCCACATGAGGGCGCTCCGACTGACTGACTGGTGTTTGAGCTCTAGCCAATCCGAACTGAGTGTTCTGCTCTCTTATTGGACGATTGACTGGAACATGAAAATGCAGCCGGAACTGTGTTCTTTTTTAATCTGCGTTTATTGGTTTGTTTGTTTGTTTTTTATTTGAATATTATAGTGTTAAGATGGATTTTTTTTTGTCCATCAGCGATTTGATTTTCAGTTCACTTTTGTGTTCGTTCTTCACCAGCCGTCGGCTCTTCGTGTGATGCGTTCACACACAGGTGTCGTGGCGTGCCTTCAGCGTCAAACACAACCTGCTTTCCTGTACATAATTTATGAAGTAGCTGTATAATTCAGTTCCTCTGGATTGTGGGAATAGACGCCAGTAAGAGCGACAGCATTTTTGTTTTTGTTTTTTTGGTTGTTGTTGTTGTTCACTTCCCTTGTTTTTAATTTAATAATTTTTAATGCGTTGAAACGGCTGTATTCACACGTCATGTCTGTTTTTTTGGGTCTTTTAATATATTCGTACTGGGGAAAATAAAAAGATTGCACATTTATACAAACTCAGCATATATATATATATATATATACAGAAAAATCTATTTTTTTCTTTCAAAAAATATGTGTGGAAGTCTAAATGTTTACTGACACAAGTCCATTTTTATTTCCGTCTGAGAACCAATAAATGTTTACACCAAACGATGTGCTTTATCAAACACTGCCGTGGTTTTTATACGTGCTCCGGCGTCGGCTCTCGTCATTTATCCCGCTTTATTTTTCAGTGGTTGGAGGCGTCGTCTTTATGAAGCACCAGCGCGTGGATCTCGGCCGATGGACGGCGTCGTTCATCTCAATTCTGCTTTTATTGGGTCATTTGTCTGCTACATTAACCTGCCGCTCACCTCATCTGTCCCACCGCCCCACAGTTCATCTCGAATCTTCTCTGTATTTCCCTCCTCCAATAACGTCAAAGCAATTTGGCAGAAGAAAAATCCCCCGCCTGCTGGTGTCCTTATTGAGCCGGAGGGAGCTGGAAGTGCTGGAATCCATAATGGATGGCTTTATCTTCATATGAACAACGCTCTCTTCTGTCCGGTAAGGGTGTGCCAATTGGCTCTGAGCCGGCGAGATTATTAACGTGTAATTAAATCAACATCTGGAGAGCTCCGCCGCGCAAGACACGGAGGATATAAAGGCTTTGAGCTTCTGTTTATTCAGCAGTAATTGATGTTTTTATCAGAAAGCCTCCAGTTTCTTCCCTCCATCCGGCCCTGTTCCTGTGAAAGTGCAATAATGCAGCGTTCTTATAGAAATACATTAAAGATTGTGCTTCATAAATACATGAAGAATAAACAACTGACCAGAATCAGATCCATTTTTACATACTGCTAATAATATAGATGAATATATGGATGTGTATAGATAGATAGATGGGTGGGTGGATGGATGGATATATAGATGGGATGATAAATGGATATAGATGGATGGATGGGTATATAGATGGGTGGATAAATGGATATAGATGGATGGATGAGTATATAGATGGGTGGATTTGTGGGTGGTTGGATGGATATATAGATGGGTGGATAAATGGATATAGATGGATGGATGGGTATATAGATGGGTGGATAAATGGATATAGATGGATGGGAGGGTATATAGATGGGTGGATTTGTGGGTGGATGGATGGGTGGATATACAGATATAGATTGATATATGGACGGATGGATAGATATGGATGGATGGATGATAGATGGATTGATGGATATATAGATGGGTGGATTTGTGGGTGGGTGGATGGATATGGATAAAGATTTATGGATGGATATGTAGATGGGTGGATATATGAATATATATATATATATAGAGAGAGAGAGAGAGAGAGACCAAAAGAAAGAGAAAGAGTGATGGATGATGGATTGATACTTTATTCATAGTATAGGGGCAAATTCAAGTTTCTAGTAGCAACAATTAAAACAAACAAAAACAAGACAAGCAGCCCAAAGTGATATTATGCCCGGCTTACAGGGATCAAACGCCTGAGGGAAAAACCTCAGGCAATATATAGTAAAGATTTTTATATTTTTATTTTTGTGCTCATATGTCTTGGCATTGAATTATAAAGAACTAGGTCACGCTGAGGGAGTGACAGCAAATTTGACATCTTTCTCCAGAACAACTAACAGAATCAATCTCTCAATATTTGTATTCCTCTTAGGAGTCAAACGGCCCTATAGGAGTCAAACGGCCCTATAGGAGTCAAACACCACTATAGGAGTCAAACAGCCCTATAGGAGTCAAACACCACTATAGGAGTCAAACAGCCCTAAAGGAGTCAAACTGCACTATAGGAGTCAAACACCACTATAGGAGTCAAACAGCCCTATAGGAGTCAAACAGCCCTATAGGAGTCAAACACCACTATAGGAGTCAAACAGCCCTATAGGAGTCAAACGGCCCTATAGGAGTCAAACGGCCCTATAGGAGTCAAACAGCCCTATAGGAGTCAAACGGCCCTATAGGAGTCAAACAGCCCTATAGGAGTCAAACGGCCCTATAGGAGTCAAACGGCCCTATAGGAGTCAAACAGCCCTATAGGAGTCAAACAGCCCTATAGGAGTCAAACAGCCCTATAGGAGTCAAACGGCCCTATAGGAGTCAAACAGCCCTATAGGAGTCAAACACCACTATAGGAGTCAAACAGCCCTATAGGAGTCAAACGGCCCTATAGGAGTCAAGCGGCCCTATAGGAGTCAAACGACACTATAGGAGTCAAACGACACTATAGGAGTCAAACACCACTGTAGGAGTCAAACAGCTCTATAGGAGTCAACCAGCGCTATAGGAATCAAACAGCCCTATATAGGTGTTAAACAGCACTATAGGAGTCAAACACCACAATAGAAGTCAAACACCACTATAGGAGTCAAACAGCCCTATAGGAATCAAACAGCCCTATATAGGAGTCAAACAGCCCTATAGGAGTCAAACGGCCCTATAGGAGTCAAACGGTACTATAGGAGTCAAACACCACTATAGGAGTCAAACGGGCCTATATAGGAGTCAAACACCACTATAGGAGTCAAAAAGCCCTATAGGAGTCAAACAGCCCTATAGAAGTCAAACGGCCCTATAGGAGTCAAACTGCACTATAGGAGTCAAGCGGCCCTATAGGAGTCAAACACCACTATAGGAGTCAAACAGCCCTAAAGGAGTCAAACTGCACTATAGGAGTCAAACACCACTATAGGAGTCAAACAGCCCTATAGGAGTCAAACAGCCCTATAGGAGTCAAACACCACTATAGGAGTCAAACGGTACTATAGGAGTCAAACACCACTATAGGAGTCAAACAGGCCTATATAGGAGTCAAACACCACTATAGGAGTCAAAAAGCCCTATAGGAGTCAAACAGCACTATAGGAGTCAAACGGGCCTATATAGGAGTCAAACACCACTATAGGAGTCAAAAAGCCCTATAGGAGTCAAACAGCCCTATAGAAGTCAAACGGCCCTATAGGAGTCAAACTGCACTATAGGAGTCAAGCGGCCCTATAGGAGTCAAACACCACTATAGGAGTCAAACAGCCCTAAAGGAGTCAAACTGCACTATAGGAGTCAAACACCACTATAGGAGTCAAACAGCCCTATAGGAGTCAAACAGCCCTATAGGAGTCAAACACCACAATAGGAGTCAAACAGCCCTATAGGAGTCAAACAGCCCTATAGGAGTCAAACAGCCCTATACGAGTCAAACACCACTATAGGAGTCAAACACCACTATAGGAGTCAAACGGCCCTATAGGAGTCAAACGGCCCTATAGGAGTCAAACGGCACTATAGGAGTCAAACAGCCCTATAGGAGTCAAAAGGCCCTATAGGAGTCAAAAGGCCCTATAGGAGTCAAACGGCCCTATAGGAGTCAAACACCACTATAGGAGTCAAACACCACTATAGGAGTCAAACAGCCCTAAAGGAGTCAAAAAGCCCTATAGGAGTCAAACACCACTATAGGAGTCAAACAGCCCTATAGGAGTCAAACAGCACTATAGGAGTCAAACACCACTATAGGAGTCAAACACCACTATAGGAGTCAAACACCACTATAGGAGTCAAACACCACTATAGGAGTCAAACACCACTATAGGAGTCAAACAGCCCTAAAGGAGTCAAAAAGCCCTATAGGAGTCAAACACCACTATAGGAGTCAAACAGCCCTATAGGAGTCAAACAGCACTATAGGAGTCAAACAGCCCTATAGGAGTCAAACACCACTATAGGAGTCAAACACCACTATAGGAGTCAAACGGCCCTATAGGAGTCAATCGGCCCTATAGGAGTCAAACACCACTATAGGAGTCAAACACCACTATAGGAGTCAAACAGCCCTATAGGAGTCAAACAGCACTATAGGAGTCAAACACCACTATAGAAGTCAAACGACACTATAGGAGTCAAACAGCCCTATAGGAGTCAAACACCACTATAGAAGTCAAACGACACTATAGGAGTCAAACAGCCCTATAGGAGTTAAACAGCACTATAGGAGTCAAACACCACTATAGGAGTCAAACAGCCCTATAGGAGTCAAACAGCGCTATAAGAATCAAACAGCCCTATAGGAGTCAAACACCACTATAGGAGTCGAACGACACTATAGGAGTCAAACACCACTATAGGAGTCAAACACCACTATAGGAGTCAAACACCACTATAGGAGTCAAACACCACTATAGGAGTCAAACGACACTATAGGAGTCAAACACCAATTGTCCAAAAATGACCATTGACGCCTTGCACAAGGCGGGCAAGACACAAAAGGTAATTGCAAAAGAGGGTAGCTGTTCACAGAGCTCTGTGTCCAAGCACATTAATAGAAAGGCGAAGGAAAGGAAAAGATGTGGTAGAAAAAAGTGTACAAGCAATAGGGATAACCGCACCCTGGAGAGGATTGTGAAACAAAACCCATTCAAAAATGTGGGTCAGATTCACAAAGAGTGGACTGCAGCTGGAGTCAGTGCTTCAAGAACCACTACGCACAGACGTATGCAAGACATGGGTTTCAGCTGTCGCATCACTTGTGTTAAGCCACTCTTGAACAACAGACAGCGTCAGAAGCATCTCGCCCGGGCTAAAGACAAAAAGGACTGGACAGTTGCTGAGTGGTCCAAAGTTATGTTCCATGATGAAAGTAAATTTTGCATTTCCTTTCGAAATCAGGGTCCCAGAGTCTGGAGGAAGAAAGGAGAGACACACAATCCACTTTGCTTGAGGTCCAGTGTAAAGTTTCCATAGTCAGTGATGGTTTGGGGTGCCATGGCATCTGCTGGTGTTGGTCCACTGTGTTTTCTGAGGTCCAAGGTCAAAACAGCCGTATACCAGGAAGTTTTACAGCACTTCATGCGTCCTGCTGCTGACCAACTTTATGGAGATGCAGATTTCATTTTCCGACAGGACCCACACACAGTGCCAAAGCAACCAGTAACTGGTTTAAGGGCCATGGTATCTCTTTTCTTAATTGGCCAGCAATCTCGCCTGACCTTAACCCCATAGAAAATCTATAAGGTATTGTGTAGAGGAAGATGTGATATGCCAGACCCAATAATGTAGAAGAGCTGAAGGCCACTATCAGAACAACCTGGGCTCTCATAACACCTGAGCGAGCCACAGATCGACTCCATCCCATGCCGCATCGCTGCAGTAATTCAGGCAAAGGAGACAACTAAGTATTGAGTCCTGTACATGCTCATACTTTTCATGTTCATACTTTTCAGTTGGCCAAGATTTCTAAAAAAAATCCTTTCTTTGCATTGGTCTTAAGTAATATTCTAATTTTCTGAGATACTGAATTTGGGATTTTCCTTAGTTGTCAGTTAATCATCAAAACTACAATAAATAAACATTTAAAAAATAGTCTGTGTGTAATGAATGAATATAATATACAAGTCTCCCTTTTTGAATGCAATTGGTGAAATAAATCACATTTTTGATGATATTCTGATTATATGGCCAGCTCCTGTATTTTTATAATAGTTACAGTAGTTTGACCTGACAGATCAGTTGTGGGCTTTCATAAAGTCATGGCATTAAATGTGGCATGCATTGCAATAAATGCCATCTCACTAATTTTGTCCTGTTTACCAATACAAATATCGTCATTTTGACCCACAGCTCTTTTTTTTTTTTTTTTTTTTTAAATATCTGAGTGAGATAAATTAACAATTATTATTTAACAACTGCAACTTAATTCACATTTGATTTGATTTGTGTTGTTAGGTGTCTTTCTCCAGCTCTCTTTAGGCTAGCTGTTCTAATGTTTCCTCTTTTTGTGTAATTTAGAGAAAAATATGCCCTTTTATTGTTTGAGGCACTTTTCAAAAGTTGCCAAATAAATGTTTAAAAATAGATAAATTTGTTGCTAGGTACTTTTTGAAAAAAAGGTTGCTAGGGTAGTCTGAAAAGTCCCTAAATCTAGCAATAAAATTGCTAAATTGGAAACAGTGAATGGGGGTGATTTGGGACACATCTCAGGTTTCATCAGGACACTAGTGAGTAGAGGAGTGTTGGTGTGCAGCGCCATCTTGTGTCGTTATCAGGCACGACAACTCCTCTACATCATAAAGGCACCATGACATACATTTTTATAAATGATTTCCATTTATATAAAATACTGCAATGTTCCGTCATATAGTAAGTTTTGATGTCATGGTGACTTCGAATACAACAGACAAACTGTAGCTAAGTAAATATTTTAGATTTTTTTCCATGTGTCTTTCTGAATTCAACATTATTTCAAAACAGCTTCACTAAAACAGGAAAATAACGGAATCAAATTAAATATGAAACGAATTCAAATTCTGCTGTAAAGCAGCTCTAAAACGATATCATTATTTAGATCAAAGTTCATTCATTATGATAAAATTATAAACTTTCATTTCGATGTATGCCCAGCAACAGATGTAGGCTAATTTTCATAACTTTAAAATTTCTGATCAGTTTAACGGTTTTTGTTTGGATAATATATATCGAATAAAAATGAATAATATAAATAAGAGGCTATATAAACTCTCAATTGTGAGAGAGATAATGTAGCAGTCACTGTTTATTTAGGATATTTAATGTTGTTTTTCTCATTTAAAATAAGAAAAGGTGATTTTATCTTTTTTTGAATGTGAAAAACGTCCAGCAGTCATGAATTATAGGCTACTTTTATGACTATTTTATATTATTAAACGTAAACCTTTATTTGACCGAAATAAATTTGTAGGAAAATATATTACATTTTACCTTGAGTAACGTTAGTAGCTATCTTCGAAATACTTTTTTTCCCGCCATGGAATAAAAATGAATAAATATTCTAAATTTACAAAGTGACTGCTACGTTTCAATTCAGATTGAGAGTTTATATCCCCTTATATATTAATATATAGATATTATTTTTTTATAAATCAATGTTTATTTCACGACTCCATGAGAAAATGCGAATGAATAATGGATGGCGCTATTTTAGAATTCTTCACGCGAGCATTTAGTTTTAATTTTCACGAAATCCATTTTTATGAACTGTTCCTCCTCACAGAAGAGCTGGACAAAGTCATCAAACTTTTAATGTTCTTCATTTGTGTTTGAGGAGAGAATATTTCCACACGGATTCCTGTGTCAGTGACTCTTCAGTGACGCTGTTGACGTGTTGCTATGGTGACGCGGGGCTCATATTCCCGCGTCGGCTGCTGAACCTGTTGAAGATCATCATTATCATCATCCTCAGAAATTATGGATCATTATGAGGTGATTCGGCGGGTCGGTCAAGGCGCGTTCGGGAGCGCGCTTCTGGTCAAACACCGACACGGTGGCGATGCGCTGCTCTACGTCATCAAAGAGATCAACTTGAGACAGGTGACATTTTTTACATTAAAAAAAAAAGTAATTTCATCATTTGTCTCTGTGTGTGCTGGAGATTTTCTGTAAAGCTGCTGCTTTGAAACATGTAACACGAAAAACGCAATAGATACAAATAAAGAATTTAATCTGATCATGACCTTGTTCAACATTTATGTTGTTATTTGTCAGATTTTTAGAGAAAAAGTTTGACTTTTGCTTTAACAAATACCTTTTTTACTCTTTAAAAGTACATGTAACGCAACACATGTAACGTACAGGTAACGTACCTTTTTACCCTTTTTAAGCAGATCTAAACTTAAAGGGATAGTTCACCCTAAAACCTTATTTACCCTCAAGTTGTTCCAAACCTGTATTAACTTCTTTCTTCTTCTTTTTACACTATGTAATGTTCTGTTATTTAGTAAAGCCAAGTATAAATTTCATCAAGTTAGTGTTTTTACGCATTTTTAGATTTATTCCACAATAATAAAGCCGTAACATTTTAAATAATATTTATTATATGTGAATTAATATTCAGCTTTTCTTTTTTAATAATTAACTTATTTTCAGCAGTCATCAAGCTTGTACACACTGGTCACCAGTATACAAGTAATGCGAGTTACGTTATCAGTAGTGGTGTAAAGTAACGAATTACAAATACTCTCTTTACTGTGATTGAGTAGTTTTTCTCAGGAACTGTACTTTTTTAAGTAGTTTAAAAACAGTGTACTTTTACTTTTACTAAAGTTTTAAGTGCTGTATCGGTACTTTTACTGCGCTATTTTCCCTAAACCTGCCGTCGCTACATTATGTTTATTTATTTTCCTGTCAACGTGATTGGATAAGATGAATAATCAGTCCTGCGTGTCCATGCGTCGCGCGCGCTTTATAAAGGGGGTAAGTGCTGACTACTGTATGATGACTGAAATCGTCAAATTGCCTTAAACAATTACTAAAAATTGCCCGCAGAATATTACATTTTCTAATACACTCACACGGGCTGTATTCTGTTAGCGCTGCACAAGCTCGCGGTGCCGTCTGCTAGAAAGATTTTTGTCCCTTACATCGATTTCGTTTAACATATAAACACCTGCTTGCTTTCTGTCAGCATATTGTACAGCATAAGTGCAAATGTATTTTATATTGCGATTTAAAATTGTAGTCCATGTAGCAAATAAATTGAATAAAACATCAGATTTATTTTTAAATCAGGTTTATTTTTTTAATTGCAAGCAAAAATAATCAGTGGGGGAAATTGTGAGTTACTCTATTCTGATTTCTTAAGTGTATTCTTTTTACAGAAATAAAACATATTGAAATTAAAGCAGTACAATGAATGTGTCTTGAAAAGAAAGTACTCAAGAATTATTAATGTCCAACCTTTTTTAATTAATTGCACACACAATCCCCTCTACAGAACGGTTGTCATAAATGTTACCAGATTATTGGTTGCTTTCTCAAATGGCTGTATTTTTAGTGCTAGCAGTAAAATAAAAATATATAGTCAAAGATCTATTGAAATACTGTTGGTGATCTCAGGTTTTTTGGTTCTTAATGAGAATCATCCATTAAAGAGTAAGCTACATTTTTAATTAGGGTATAAGGTGGACTAACATTCATAGCATAATACTCACTACTCACTACTCTTGAGTACTTTTAAAACGGCTACTTTTTACTCCTACTTTGAGTAGTATGTAGGACAGGTACTTTTACTCTACTTAAATTATATTTTTTGACAAGTAACAGTACTTCTACTTGAGTATGCTTTTTCAGTACTCTTTCCACCATTCCACCTTTACTTTTTTAAGTAACTAGTAAAATAACTCATTACTTTTAAAATTTACGACAAGATTACTTTTTCGAATAAGTAACTCAAGTTACTTTGTTGTCCCATATAATGCAGTTTATGTGAACATGCATTTACTCCTCTCACTTACACAGAAACAGTGACACAGTTCAGTATTCTTTCAAATAGTGAAATGCAAACTTCGATTACGTAAAAAACTGCAATAATTAAATGTAAAATCACGCAAATTACTTAATAAAAAAACAGTGACTTGTACACTTTTTAATGTCACATTTTGTGATATTTGCAATTATTTATTTTTGTAATATGGATTATTTTCGCATCCAGTTTTTTTAGGAGACACTGCTTCCCTTGCCTACTCAGAGGAAACGCCTCTGCTAATTTATGATGATTACTAAAGTATAATTTACTATAAAAAAAAGCATGCTAAGTGTGCCTGTGACAGTTAACAGGCTATAAAATAAAAAGATTGATTCTGAATTAAATTGCTCAAATACTCACAGTTTTCCAATGACAGCAGGAACAAACAGAACGTTTAACGCCATTATCATGTATCTCAAACTAGAAGGACTGTTTTAATATCATGATGTGCTGCTTCAGTCGTGGCGTGGCGTCTCTGATCCGTTCATGTGGGAATGTGGGATGAACACTGGATTATGGGATATGGGATCTGGGAACACGAGAAACTGTCTGTCTGTCTGTTTGTCTGTCTCTGTCACAGTTGTCTGCTCGGGATAAGGACGCCTCCAGAAAGGAAGTGACTCTGCTGTCCAAAATGAAGCATCCCAACATTGTGAAGTTTTATAAATCATTTTATGGTCAGTGTGCTTCATCTGTCTAACACAAAAATATAATTTATACATAATTCACATAAGGTTTTTTCTGAAACGTTTTAATCCGTCTAACTTTTTTTTTATTTTTACGTTATACTTGTTTCAGAAAACATTCAAAAGTAACATTCTCATATTGTTTGCAAATTTCTAAAATGTATTCTTCATATAGCCAAGAGAAAACATGGACGTTTTGAACGTTCTGAGAACCATTCAGAAATAATGTTTTTTATCACTTAAAGGTGCAGTGTGTACATTTTAGCGGCAATTAGTGGTGAGGTTGTGAATTGCAAAACTGCTCGCCCCTCCCTTTCGAAGCACATAGAGAAGCTACGGTGGCTGACACAGGACAAAGATGTCGTTGTCTGAGACAGCAGAGAGTGACCATAGACTGTAAAAAATATGGACGTAGTGTCCGTCACGTCACCCATAGAATTCTGAAGAGCATTTCTGAAGCGTAAAGTCGGGTCGAGCTGGCCATTTTTTTATCTTGGCAATGCGTCACTCCCGGATAACTGACAATGGGTAAAGAGGCGGGAAGTGGGCGGAGCTTAGTTGACGCAATGACTAACAGACAGCAGACAAACTGCAATCCACCTGTCACTCATGGTGGCCACGCCCTTAATTATGCAGAACTTTAAGGCTTTATATAATGTAAACGAATGAGTTATAAAAAAATCCACCCTCCTCACAGTCGTCATGATGTGCAAAATTAGCCGTATAGACCAAAACCACAATTTGTACCAGGCTGTAAACATGTTTTTTTCTGCTGTAAAGTTGGGCATTTTAACATGGAGCTAAATGAGATTCTGCTCCTTCTGGAGCCAGTCTCTAGTGGCCAATCGATGAACTGCAGTTTAAGTCACTTCCATGTTGAAGGGGGAGGTTGCAGCTTGATAGTGACTGGCGCTCTGTAGAGAAGTTTGTCCATTTAAGGCCACTGTAGAAACATGGCGGCGCAAAATGGCGACTTCACTATAAGAGGACTCGAAGTGTGTGTAGATTGAAACGGCTCATTCTTTAGGTAATAAAAACATAATCTAACATTATGTAAGGTCTTTGTACACCACTGAAAACATAGTTATGTATATTATATTCCATTTCTGTCAATAGATCCTCATGAATACTACATACTGCACCTTTAATGGGAATGTTAGCAAACGGTTCTTGTTTTTGTCTGCTGGGAGATTTCTTTAAATTACAACACCATCCTGCTGGATTTTAACACACACTAATGTATTGTGTGTTTGTGTGCACTATCCAGACAGAAATAACCTCTACATCCTGATGGAATATTGTGACGCCGGTGATCTGATGAACAGAATCAAGATGCAAAGAGGAAAACCCTTCACCGAGCAGCAGGTCAGGGCTTGACATCAACCTTTTTAGCTTACCAGTCACTGTGGCCAGTGGTTTTCAAAGTTACTAACCACAATGCATTTTCACTGGCCACATACCATGAGGGAAAACTGCCATATAGATATTTTAATATAATCTCATAATTTGGCAGCAGGTTTATTAGGCTGCTGTCACTTTAAGGATCCATTTCAATGATACACATGCGTTTTCTTTCTCATCTGTTTACGTTCACAGAACTGACTGCGTTTACGTGAATGCTCACCAACACTGTCATCTTGACATTATTTTGTGTGTATTTGACTGTTTAAGCGCAATAAGTTTGAAGAAGAGCATTTATTTTAAATAGAAATAGTAATTATATACATTAAATAGACAGAGACAGCCGCCCGTGGCTAAAAACAACTCGTTCTAAAATGTTTAATAACTTTAAACCACTAATCCCACCTGTTTGCTGTAAAATGCACCATAAAGCTTTTGAGAAGTATCACGTTTCTCGCGATTGATTATTTAAAGGCTCCTTGGCGAGAGCGTGGATGCGTCATCATAATCTGCAGCATTGATAGGTTAAGGAAACGCATGCCCAGATTCATTGAAACTGTCATCAACTCAACCAATCACCAGTGTTTGGTCTTTTGAACCACCAATCACACGTTTCTCTGAAAAAAAAAAAAAAAACACAACGTGAAAGTGGGCGTGTATTTGCGTGTGTGAAAATAAACAACCCGTTCTCACTCCCAAGGCGTCAAAATCTGAAGCATGGTCAAGTGCCTTCCGCGTCACAATGAAGACGCTAAAGGTACCCCATGGCGTCATTTTTCTACGCGCTGGGTGCTCCATACATTTCAATGAGAAACCTTTGGCGTTATACACAGACACACTGGGTATTGGGAATGTTATTGTCATAGTGAAATTTTATTGGTTTATGATTTTGCCATTATGACATGTTGGAGTGTGATTTTCAATTTAATCATAATTTTATTTACATTTATTTTATTTACACTATTAAAAAATGTTTAACATGTAACCCAACCCCACTCCATCCCTTAACCTACCCATTTGTGTGAACATGATACAGAATATAACATACGACTGCATCCACGAGTTATTAAAAAAATTATATAATCCAAGTTTTCAGAGGCCAAACGATTGATTTGTTTGAAGAAAATCCCCAAAAGCGATCAGCATCTCCACAGCCGAAGATCATGAACACATCAAATTTCAAATATTGCCGCCCGTTACGTGAGATTTCATAGTGAAATGTCATTGGCTCTCGTGTGTCTTGTGACCGATCGCGTCATTACGTCAGCAGTGATTGTGAAATGTCATTGGCTCTCGTGTGTCTTGTGACCAATTGTGTCATTACGTCAGCATTGATTGTGAAATGTCATTGGCTCTCGTGTGTCTGGTGACCGATTACGTCAGCAGTGATTGTGAAATGTCATTGGCTCTCGTGTGTCTGGTGACCGATTACGTCAGCATTGATTGTGAAATGTCATTGGCTCTCGTGTGTCTTGTGACCAATTGTGTCATTACGTCAGCATTGATTGTGAATTGTCATTGGCTCTCGTGTGTCTTGTGACCAATTGTGTCATTACGTCAGCATTGATTGTGAATTGTCATTGGCTCTCGTGCGTCTTGTGACCGATCGCGTCATTACGTCAGCATTGATTGTGAAATGTCATTGGCTCTCGTGTGTCTTGTGACCGATCTCGTCATTACGTCAGCATTGATTGTGAAATGTCATTGGCTCTCGTGTGTCTTGTGACCAATTGTGTCATTACGACAGCATTGATTGTGAAATGTCATTGGCTCTCGTGCGTCTTGTGACCGATCGCGTCATTACGTCAGCATTGATTGTGAAATGTCATTGGCTCTCGTGTGTCTTGTGACCGATCTCGTCATTACGTCAGCATTGATTGTGAAATGTCATTGGCTCTCGTGTGTCTTGTGACCGATCTCGTCATTACGACAGCATTGATTGTGAAATGTCATTGGCTCTCGTGTGTCTTGTGACCGATCGCGTCATTACGTCAGCAGTGATTGTAAATGTCATTGGCTCTCGTGTCTTGTGACCGATCTCGTCATTACGACAGCATTGATTGTGAAATGTCATTGGCTCTCGTGCGTCTTGTGACCGATCGCGTCATTACGTCAGCATTGATTGTGAAATGTCATTGGCTCTCGTGTGTCTTGTGACCGATCTCGTCATTACGTCAGCATTGATTGTGAAATGTCATTGGCTCTCGTGTGTCTTGTGACCGATCTCGTCATTACGTCAGCATTGATTGTGAAATGTCATTGGCTCTCGTGTGTCTTGTGACCGATCTCGTCATTACGTCAGCATTGATTGTGAAATGTCATTGGCTCTCGTGTGTCTTGTGACCGATCTCGTCATTACGTCAGCATTGATTGTAAATGTCATTGGCTCTCGTGCGTCTTGTGACCGATCGCGTCATTACGTCAGCATTGATTGTGAAATGTCATTGGCTCTCGTGTGTCTTGTGACCGATCGCGTCATTACGTCAGCATTGATTGTGAAATGTCATTGGCTCTCGTGTGTCTTGTGACCGATCTCGTCATTACGTCAGCATTGATTGTGAAATGTCATTGGCTCTCGTGTGTCTTGTGACCGATCGCGTCATTACGACAGCATTGATTGCGAAATGTCATTGGCTCTCGTGTGTCTTGTGACCGATCTCGTCATTACGTCAGCATTGATTGTGAAATGTCATTGGCTCTCGTGTGTCTTGTGACCGATCTCGTCATTACGTCAGCATTGATTGTGAAATGTCATTGGCTCTCGTGTGTCTTGTGACCGATCTCGTCATTACGTCAGCATTGATTGTGAAATGTCATTGGCTCTCGTGTGTCTTGTGACCGATCTCGTCATTACGTCAGCATTGATTGTGAAATGTCATTGGCTCTCGTGTGTCTTGTGACCGATCGCGTCATTACGTCAGCATTGATTGTGAAATGTCATTGGCTCTCGTGTGTCTTGTGACCGATCGCGTCATTACGTCAGCAGTGATTGTGAAATGTCATTGGCTCTCGTGTGTCTTGTGACCGATCTCGTCATTACGACAGCATTGATTGTGAAATGTTATTGGCTCTCGTGTGTCTTGTGACCGATCTCGTCATTACGTCAGCATTGATTGTGAAATGTCATTGGCTCTCGTGTGTCTTGTGAGCGATCTCGTCATTACGTCAGCATTGATTGTGAAATGTCATTGGCTCTCGTGTGTCTTGTGACCGATCTCGTCATTACGACAGCATTGATTGTGAAATGTCATTGGCTCTCGTGTGTCTTGTGACCGATCTCGTCATTACGTCAGCATTGATTGTGAAATGTCATTGGCTCTCGTGTGTCTTGTGACCGATCTCGTCATTACGTCAGCATTGATTGTGAAATGTCATTGGCTCTCGTGTGTCTTGTGACCGATCTCGTCATGCTCAAGAGTCGTTTAAATCATTTGAAAGAGATATGAATGAGTTCGTTCACGGGGCAACAGGATCATCATTTCAGCGATTAAAACATCAAGATCAACTCTGTTCTTGACATGAAGACATCGTATGACTTCAGAAGACTTGGAATGCAACATGAGTTAATACTTTTATACTGTTTTGGTCAGTTTTTGCAATAAATACTTGTGACTGTACCTTTATTTGCCTGTTATGTGTTTTATATTGTTTAGATGTGGGTAGGTTTAGGGTAGTAGTTGGGTAAGTTGCTCCAAAATATGAAAGTAGCCTTAAAATATTAATAAAATCATGTCTTTTGCTTTTACAAATGCAAATAATTAAATGCGTATGTGTATGACAGTACAATCAGTACTCAATTTGTATTTGAGAAGATTATTTGCACCGTTTGATCATTTAAATTTATCTTTTATTGTTACATTATTTGCTTTTGCTGTTCATGTTCAAATAACAATATATTTCTTAGAAGAAAAATGTTTGCTTCAGTGTTCTGTTATTCACAATCTTTCTATTTACTTTACTCCCTGATCTTTTTTGGACACATACATCGTCAGTAAATAAATTCACCTGTTTTCACTCATAAACGCCTAGAATAATAATATAATAAATGGCTATAACTTAATGAGTGATTGTACATATAGACAAAATTTCATTTAGAAGTCTAAAACAACCAAGTCTAACATTTCTAAAGGAAAAAATCCAAACTTCATGAAGTTTTGTTTGAGTTCACAGTAAAAAAATAAATAATTTTTGCTGCCGTTTTTCTTAAAATTCGTTTTTCTTAAAATTTAATCCATTCTCAGACTAAATAAATGTCAAATTAAGACTTCAAATGAGCTATTTCAAATGATAAATGGCACTTGATGCTAACTGCTAGAATGGCTGCGAAAAACAAAGAAAAGTAGAGGCAAGTCAGGCACCCCAAAAATGTTCTAGGTCTTTAAGGGTTCAAATGCATGTGCTGTATTTTTTAAAGTATTTATTGTAGCAATAACAAAAGTGTTTTTCGTTTGAGCATTAGTGCGTTGGTGTGTGTTTCAGATCGTGGACTGGTTAGTTCAGATCTGTCTCGGACTGAAGCACATTCATGACAGGAAGGTCCTGCACAGAGACATTAAGGCTCAGGTACTGTAGACACGCGTGACCGTCTAATGTTGAATCGGTGAATCCAGTATCTCACGTGTTGATTCTGTGCTCTAGAACATCTTTCTCACTCAAGGAGGCCTAAAAGTCAAGCTGGGAGATTTTGGCATCGCAAGAATGTTGAACAAGTGAGTGTGATGCATTCGATTCGACAGGGTCTCTACGCACTGTTAAAGGTGGGGTAAGTGCTATCTGGTAACTGTTGTTGTTATTTCAAATCACCAAAACAAACACGCCCCTACCCCCAAAAGGGTCTCGCCCCTATTTTGATAGCTCCGCCTCTTACATGCGTAACCCAGGCAACGACTATGGCTGAATCTGTGTAACTAATCCAGGTTGAATATTCAATGAAAAAGTCATCCCTTTAATCACAAAAACACAAACCGTTCTCATGAACAACTCGATAGTACACGAGCACGACTGTGACACTATGACACCAACTATTGGTATAACTATATACTACGTATATTCATTTATCCTGCTTCTGTTACACTTTTGCAGGAACCAATCACAGACTGGCTTATCCACCTGGCACACTATTGGCTGATTTTAACACAATGACGGATAGAGAAGCGATGGGTCGATGCCAGTCGATCACGCCACTTGTGGTCTGATTGGTTGAAGGATTATCCAATTGCGTACAGAGTCATTCTGGGGCGGCAGTGGCTCAGTGGTTCATGTAGGTTGTCTACAAACCAGAAGGTTGGTGGTTCAATCCCCGGTTCCACCTGACCAAGTGTCGAGGTGTCCTTGAGCAAGACACCTAACCCCAGCTGCTCCCGACGAGCTGGATGGTGCCTTACATGGCTGACATCGCCGTCGGTGTATGAATGGGTGAATGTGAGGCAAAATGTAAAGCGCTTTGGATAAAAGCGCTATATAAATGCAGTCCATTTACCATTTACCATTCAAATAATGCTCGTTGATCACGCCTCTTGTGCAGTAAAAATACAGCGCAGACTCCCCAGACCAATGTTCAATCTTAAACTGAGCTTGGTCTGGTGATAGCCAGATAAATAGCATTCATAAATACTGTAGTTTGTATAATAACTATGAATATTCAAATGCATATGTAAACTCCTCCATCGTAGAGCTGGTTAAAAATGTCCCAGATAGCAAGCATGTTTGGGCCACATGTGGGTCTCTGCTCCATGGTTAGTTGAGTCCGGTGATGCGACGAGAATGGGCGTTGGAAGCATATAAAATGTGGGTGGTTCCTCTCTCAATTTTTTTTTTACTGGAGTAACGTTAGATGTCATTTACATTAAATACAAATATACCTCCGTTTACTAAACGATTGTTTGGGCCAGACTAAATAACAGAAATCACTGAGTTATTAACCGTGGCATTAGTGTAGGGGTAAGAGATGCATGGCTTCAAGTTTTAACGCAAATCTAACATGTCAATCAATCAATCAACTTTATTTATATAGCGCTTTTACAATCACGATTGTGTCAAAGCAGCTTCACAGTGTCAAACAGGATAATATTGCGACAAAATTAGATTTGGCTGTACAGTCGTTCTGGAGAAAACAGTGATGTTATCAGCTTATTTTAATTTATCATATAGCGACAATGTTGGCTGATCAGTATTATAGTTTATAGAATTAAATAAGACCTAATTCATACATTTTATTTGTATAATAAGTTGAATAACTTTAATCATATTTTTAGTGTCCCCAACTGAGCAAGCCAAGCCAAAGGCGACAGTGGCAAGGAACCAAAACTCCATCGGGGCGTGATGGAGAAAAATAAACCTTGGGAGAAACCAGACTCAGTCGGGGTGCCAGTTCTCCTCTGGCCTATTAACACACCGTGTAAGATTATTATTCTGGCAACCTTACAGGTCGGAAATCATATTAGATCGGATTATTCAAAATTTTCAGGGTATCATGAAAGAGACAGATTTATTTAGGATGGGGTGTCGATTACACAAGAGTATGAATACATGAAAGATCGGAATTGTTGCGCCGAAGACGGGTTTTGAGCATGTCGTGCCAGTGAGGCAAATTCGGAGGAGACACCATTTGACACGGCTCAGCAGACACTCCAGGATGCGTTGGTCATGTCCAGGCAGGTCCACCATCCGATCCGGACAGGGCCCAGATCCGGGATAAACCTCGGGATAAACAGAGAGACAACATTAGCGTAGATGCCACTCTTTTTATGATGTAACGAGTACATCAGGTGTTATGGGAAGTGTTCCCGGTTCCGGCTGACCTAGTTAATGCAGCCTAACAATCAGTCAATTGATTTGAATAATGAAAGTTATAAATGTTCTATGTGTATGCCATAGTAAAGAGATGTGTTTTTAGTCTAGATTTAAACTGACAGAGTGTGTCTGCTTCCCGAACAATGCTAGGAAGACTATTCCACAGTTTAGGAGCTAAATAGGAAAATGATCGACCGCCTGCAGTTGATTTAGATATTCTAGGTATTATCAACTGGCCAGAGTTTTGAGACCGCAATAGACGTGATGGAGTATAATGGGTTAAAAGCTCGCTTAAGTACCGGGGAGCTAAACTATTTAGTGCTTTGTAAAATAAGCAACATGTGAACATGTGTTTAATAAAAAGTGTTATCGGTTAGGGGTAGGTAAACAGACATGTGCTGAATTAGAGACGATAAAAGTGAGTGGGTCATTGGCGACGCGCAATGACGGTTGGGTGATTTTCACTCTCCACTTCCTGTGAAGTGATTTTTCGATGTTCCCCTCTTCCCTGCGCCGTTTGCAGTGCCCTTCAAACTGAACTTGTTCGCTCCCTTTGGATTGGAATCTCACTTAAAGGGTTAGTTCACCCAAAAATAAAAATGTGATGTTTATCTGCTGACCCCCAGTGCATCCAACATGTAGGTGTGTTTATTTCTTCAGTAAAACACAAATTAAGATTTTTAACTTCAACCGTTGCTGTGTGCCAGTCGTTTAATGCATGTGAATGGGTAACAAAAACATGCCTAGACAACATGCACAAAGAGCCCTGTGGCTCATGACGACACACTGATATCTTAACACACAAAACGATCAGTTTGTGTGAGAAACCGAACTGTATTGATAACATTTTTTACTTTAAATACACGGTTGGATTTAAAAATCTTCATTTGTATTCTCCTGAAGAAACCTACATGTTGGATGCCCTGAGGGTCCGCAGATAAACATCACATTCTCATTTTTGGGTGAACTATCCCTTTAAGATAATATCCTGTGAAGTCCACTTCGCAGTCCACTTCTGGTCGAATGGAACGCAGCCAAAGTGTGATGGTGTTTATGTCTTTAAGAGTGTGTGTGTGTGTGTGTGTGTGTGTGTGTGTGTGTGTGTGTGTGTGTGTGTGTGTGTGTGTGTGTGTGTGTGTGTGTGTGTGTGTGTGTGTGTATGATCTGGCTGTTTTTGTTGGGCAGCACCATGGAGCTGGCCAGAACCTGCGTAGGGACGCCATACTACCTGTCTCCAGAGATCTGCGAGAACAGACCTTACAACAACAAGACGTACGTAGAGCGTGTGTGTGTTCATCTCTGGTTCTGCCTGCTGTGTGTGTGTGTGTGTGTGTGTGTGTCTGTGTGTGTGTGTGTGTGTGTGTGTGTGTGTGTGTGTGTGTTCAGCTCTGGGTCTGCCTGCTGTGTGTGTATGGTCATTCTGAACTCATGTGTCCTGCAGGGACATCTGGTCTCTGGGCTGTGTCCTCTATGAGCTCTGCACACTAAGACATCCGGTGAGGACGTCAGCACACACTTCTGTAGTTTTCACAATGAGCTGCTGGTCTTTTGTCTCCTCTAAACTCACACCAACTGTTTCATTAAAGTGTCCCTATTTAAAGGTGCTTAAAGGGTTAGTTCACCCAAAAATTACATTAACTCCTCCCCCTAATGTCGCTCCGCACCCGTAAGACCTCCGTTCATCTTCACACACAGTTTAAGATATTTTATATTTAGTCCGAGAGCGTATGCAAGTGTATGCACACTATACTGTCCATGTCCAGAAAGGGAATAAAAACATCATCACAGTAGTCCATATGAGACATCAGTGGGTTAATTAGAGTCTCTTGAAGCATCCAAAATACATTTGGGTCCAAAAATAACAAAAACTACGACTTTATTCAGCATTGTCTTCTCTTCCGCGTTTGTTTTCAATCCTCAAATAAAGATTCAAACGGTTATGAATCAGCAGATTGATTCATGATTCGGATCGCGTGTCAAACTGCTGAAATCACGTGACATTGGCGATCCGAATCATTAATTAATACGCTGATTCATAACCGTTTGAATCTTTATTTGAGGATTGAAAACAAACGCGGAAGAGAAGACAATGCTGAATAAAGTTGTAAATATAAAATAACTTAAACTGTGTTCCGAAGATTAACGAAGGTCTTACGGGTCTGGAACGACATTAGGGTGAGTAAATTTCATTTTTGGGTGAACTAACCCTTTAATTTTGCTCTGATTGGTAGACAAACATCTACAGTATATTACACACTACATGAAAGATACTATCTGAAGAAGTATAATAAGGGCACTTTAAAGAGTTAGTTCACCCAAAAATGAAAACTCTGTCATCAGTTACTCACAATAATGTTGTTTCAAGACTTTTGTAGATAACACAAGATATCTGAATGAAATCTGAGAAAATTTCTGTCCCTCCATTGAAAGTTCTTCACCCAAAAACCAAAACGCTTAAATTCATCATATAAAGTAATTGTGTCTCTTCAGAAGACTTGGATTAAACACTGTCTCGGAGGCTCGGAGATCTCTGATTTCATTAAAGGTGCACTATGCAACTTTCTGTCCACTAGAGGTCGCCTATTCAAAACAAATGCGTAGTTTGATGACACAAAGTTTGAGCGCAGTATCTTGGGACGTGGTCTTCACCTCACAGCCGGTGGAAAATAGGACTCGGGCAGAAATCATGTTCATGGATGCGGTTAATACGTTACTGTAGTGAAGCAGAGCAGGAGCGAGTGTTGAGGAGCTGAGCTCGGCCGCTGGAGCGATTGGTTATTAACGTTACTGTAGTGAAGCAGAGCAGGACCGAGTGTTGAGGAGCTGAGCACGGCCGCTGGAGCGATTGGTTATTAACGTTACTGTAGTGAAGCAGAGCAGGACCGAGTGTTGAGGAGCTGAGCACGGCCGCTGGAGCGATTGGTTATTAACGTTACTGTAGTGAAGCAGAGCAGGACCGAGTGTTGAGGAGCTGAGCTCGGCCGCTGGAGCGATTGGTTATTAACGTTACTGTAGTGAAGCAGAGCAGGACCGAGTGTTGAGGAGCTGAGCACGACTGCTGGAGCGATTGGTTATTAACGTTACTGTAGTGAAGCAGAGCAGGACCGAGTGTTGAGCAGCTGAGCACGGCTGCTGGAGCGATTGGTTATTAACGTTACTGTAGTGAAGCAGAGCAGGACCGAGTGTTGAGGAGCTGAGCACGGCTGCTGGAGCGATTGGTTATTAACGTTACTGTAGTGAAGCAGAGCAGGACCGAGTGTTGAGGAGCTGAGCACGGCTGCTGGAGCGATTGGTTATTAACGTTACTGTAGTGAAGCAGAGCAGGACCGAGTGTTGAGGAGCTGAGCACGGCCGCTGGAGCGATTGGTTATTAACGTTACTGTAGTGAAGCAGAGCAGGAGCGAGTGTTGAGGAGCTGAGCACGGCTACTGGAGCGATTGGTTATTAACGTTACTGTAGTGAAGCAGAGCAGGACCGAGTGTTGAGGAGCTGAGCACGGCCGCTGGAGCGATTGGTTATTAACGTTACTGTAGTGAAGCAGAGCAGGACCGAGTGTTGAGGAGCTGAGCACGGCTGCTGGAGCGATTGGTTATTAACGTTACTGTAGTGAAGCAGAGCAGGACCGAGTGTTGAGCAGCTGAGCACGGCCGCTGGAGCGATTGGTTATTAACGTTACTGTAGTGAAGCAGAGCAGGACCGAGTGTTGAGCAGCTGAGCACGGCTGCTGGAGCGATTGGTTATCAACGTTACTGTAGTGAAGCAGAGCAGGACCGAGTGTTGAGCAGCTGAGCACGGCCGCTGGAGCGATTGGTTATTAACGTTACTGTAGTGAAGCAGAGCAGGACCGAGTGTTGAGCAGCTGAGCACGGCTGCTGGAGCGATTGGTTATCAACGTTACTGTAGTGAAGCAGAGCAGGAGCGAGTGTTGAGGAGCTAAGCACGGCCGCTGGAGCGATTGGTTATTAACGTTACTGTAGTGAAGCAGAGCAGGACCGAGTGTTGAGGAGCTGAGCACGGCCGCTGGAACGATTGTTACACAAACACATGACTCGCGAGCACTGGGACTTTTATTATGACGGGACGGGACACAGTTGCCGGGCGCCTGCACTGATCCGCTCTTCCGGTTATGATTATGAGGTAAAGCAGCTCTGTTTATCATATTAGATACATTTAAGTGTGTTTAAAATGATGTTATGACGTTACTCTGTGCGTTCGCTTGGCGCTGCTGTGACATGTTCACACTGCTAAGAGAAAAGCGCTTCTGCAGAATAAAACTGAGGGTAGCGCAGATATGATGCGATTGACAGGCGACTCCCTCAGACGCTATGCTGACACGTCCCGGTCCTTGGTTAAAATAGCAATTTTCTCACAAATAGTTGGAAACATTTGGGATATTCTAAGTACTCAACTGAACAAAATATATAACACTGGCCTGGTGGTTTTTGGATATTTTACTGCAAAAATACTACATAGTGCACCTTTAAAGATACGTGTTTGGGGTTGATGAGTGTTTGTGTCTCAGTTTGAAGGCAGTAATTTAAAGCAGCTGGTGTTGAAGATCTGTAGGGGGCGCTACAGTCCCGTGTCTCAGCGCTACAGCGATGACCTTCGGCTGCTGCTGAACCAGCTGTTTAAGGTCAGTCCTCGAGACCGTCCGTCGGCGAACTCGCTGCTCAGACGGCCATTACTGCAGGCTCAGATCAGCAAACATCTGGACACGCAGGTAGGACGTCACCTGAGAGTCTACTTCAAGCTGAAACACTAGAACTACATTATCTAGATACAAATATAAACTTCTCAATATTCATCTTCCTCATCACAACATTCAATATATGAGAGGAAGCATCAATCAAAGCAGATTCCAAATCTTTTATACAGTAAAATCTAGTCTAGTTCACTAAATGAACTCCAGGAAGAATCATTTAATCATTTTCATTTATATGCACCAATATTTCTTATTAAAAAAAAAGTCTTCATTAGTCAATAAATCATTAAATAGTTCATATGTAATCACTTTCATTTATATGCACCAATATTTCATGTTTAATATTTTTAACTAATCATTTTAATAAATTAATAATTTTCATGTATGCCTTATTTGGTATTTTTTCATTAATCATGAAATACTTAATATTTGTTTAATTTATTGTTTCAATTCATCATTAAATATTTATATTTTATAATTTCCATGTGCCATATTAGATAATTGTTTCATTAATAATTTCATTTAATCATGAAATAATTGTACCAATATTCATATTTAATCATTTTTTCATTAATCGTTTCAATCCATCATTAATTACTTCACATTTAATACTTTTCATGTCATATTTGATCTTTTTTTAATTAATAATTTTAATAAATCATTAAATATTTCATATGTAACAATTTTGATATTTTTAATAATCATTAAATATATTTAATATTTGTTTAATTTATTGTTTTAATTCATCATTAAATATTTATATTTAATCATATTTTCATTCATCGTTTAAATTAATCATTACATATTTAATATTTAATCATGTTCATTTATATGCACCAATATTTAATATTTAATCATTTATAACAATACACTAATATAACAATACATGAACTGCAATATTGACCTACAGATATTTACCAAAACTTTTTAAAATATGAAAAGTTACATAAAGATGCACTTTCTTTTCCATTTGATCTCAGTTGCTGGAAGATGAGTTTAGTCACACAGTTCTTCACGGACACACACCGCCGGCACCAAAAGCAGGTGTGTGTGTGTGTGTGTCTCTGTGTGTGTGTCTGTCTTTGACTACAACAAACAGTAAATGAAGCAGAATGTGTTATGTGTTCTCCTGACGTGTATCGTGTGAGCTTGACCTGGTTTATCTGCACTTCTTTGGCATTGCTAAAGATCCCAAAGATCCGGTGGGATATAAGCCCGTCCTGAGGCCTCCTGTCAACAGACCAGTACAGAGACCCGAGCAGAGACGCACACGAGCAAACGCACAAGTGAGTCTTCATATTTAGACATTGACATTGTTTGATGTTCACAGTAACACTTATAATTATAGTAACTGTGGTTTCAGTGCTGTGAGTCATGTGACTACGCCTTAAAGTGAACCTACTCTGCCTATTTTCTTGATGCTGTTTTCTGGTTCTACTAGAGCAGGTCTTCCTGCTTGAATGTTGATTATTTCCTCATATTCTCCATTGTTGCGGCTCCTCTCTTCAGTAACGCTCTGTTTAGTTCCTGTCTGTATGAAGCCCCTCCTTCTGAAAAGCACACTGAGCTCTGATTGGTCGGCTGGAGCAGTGTGTTGTGATTGGTGTTTGGGAAATGCCCCGCCCCTTACCATAACTGGCAGTTTCAGCACACTACTAAGGGTGCGTTCACACTTGTAGTTCGGTTAGTTTGGATCGTTTGGTCCGGAACAAAAAACAAAAACAAAACATATAGTCCTGATCCGCTTAGTGTTCACACTGCCATTTTTAACAGCTGACCTGAAGTTACCGAATCAAAGGCATAGGGAGACGGTCACAACCTGATTGGTCGGCTTATATGACGTAGGAGCTCGCTTACCGAACATTCAAAACAATGCAGTGTGCTGGATTAAACACGGCATCTTTTAATGTGTGTTCATATGGCATTATTTTTACCCGTTGAGAACTCATGAAGCGGTCATAAAATGTTCCAAACATTCAAAACAGCTCCAGGATTTCCTCCGTTGTAGCCTATGCAGAAAAGAGACAGGCGTATCTTATGCCATTCTGTCGTCTGTACCTGCTAATAATGGGCAACATTGGTCCTTTGATGAGAAGCACCAGGTGTGCTTTTTGTGTGTTTTTTCTAGCATTTTCGAAACATGCTCGTCAGACCAAATATTGATGAGGCACCTCCTCGTTGCTCTACGTTTGCCCTCTAATGTTACTCATTTTGGATACACCAATGTTTCCGCGTTGTCAAATCAGCTGACTATGCGTCGCATCTTGTGACATCACGTCCAGTTTTTGGTTCGTTTACATGTCTTTGGTCCGTGTTGCGTTCATATATCACTCGAACCGCACCAGAGTTTGTTTGGAAGCGGACCGAGACCCATCTTTTTAGCCGTCTCGGTCCGCTTGTTTGGTGCGCACCAGGGTTCGGATGGCAGCGTTCACATATGTTCAAATGAACCGCACTAAACGAGCAATCGCACCAGGGTTCGGTTTAAACGAACCAAACATGACAAGTGTGAACGCACCCTAACTCAGTCAACCAGGCCCTTTATTCTGCGTATATATTACGTAAATGAGTAATATTATGATGTTTTCATGCAAACAGCAACATTACACACTAAAGCGAGATGAGCATGTGGGAAAAAAAACACGAGATATTAGAGGAAATTAAGCACACACTCTCACAGTCTAATGAAGACCTACTGAAGTAGGTGGTTTCTCTAAGGTTTATTTTTCTCCATCTTGCCCTGATGGAGTTTTGCCTTTGGCTTGACTTGCTCAGTTGGGGACACTAAAATTATGATCTAAGTTATTCAACTAAATATACAAATAAAATTAAATGTCTTATTTAATTCTATAAACTATAATCTGCCAACATTGTCGCGGTATGATAAATTAAAATAAGCTGATAACATCACTGTTTTTCTCTGGAAGGACTGTACAGCCAAATCTAATTCTGTTGCAATATTGTCCTGTTTAACTCTGTGAAGCTGCTTTGAAACAATCGTCATTGTAAAAGCGCAATATAAATAAAGTTGATTGATTGAAGTAATAAAATAACTGTGACTGTTTTTCTCTCTCCGTCTGTGTGGCGTTTCTCAGCAGATAAAGCCTCGATTTCCTGCTGTGGTTGAAAACCCGATTGGGCTCAAACCACGCGATGATCATGAGCGGCGATGGGACGGTCCGGCCGAACCTGCGGATCGCGACACACACACACCTGCTGCGCTGGAGCCATACAAACTGTGAGACACACGGAAACTAAACCTTTTTACTTGAGCTTGTGTTCCTGCTCTTATCGATTCATCAGTGGCCTTACTCTAAAGAAAAGTAATGCATGTTTTTACAGGGCTCCAGACCAAACAAATGGTGGCATTTTGCAACCTTTTTTCCTGCTGGTGCAACTCAGTTTTGTTGGAGGTCTCACTGGTGCCACCAGCATGTTGCCCAACTAAGAGCTGCCATTTCTGTTGAATATGAGACGCATCAAATGACAAATGAAACGAAAGCGGAACTGAACTGTGCTAGTCGTTTGAGCTACTCAGCGCGGACCGTTTATCACCTCGGAGCCATAATAGACAGCGCTGCGCAAGCTCACTCACACACACACACACACACACACACATACATGTTGGTCTATGTGGTTTACAGGGACTTTTTATACTGTACAAACCGTATTTTCTATCCCCCTACACTGCCCCTGCCCCTAAACCTACCCATCACAGGAAACATTCTGCATTTTTACTTTCTCAAAAAACACATCATTTAGTATGTTTTTAAGGCCATTTGAATTATGAGGACATTTGATATGTCCTCATAAACCACATTTATAGTGTAATACCAGTGTAATACCCATGTAGTTATACAAATTTGTGTCCTCATAAACCACATAAACAGGCTCACACACACACACACACACACACACACGGCGATCTCGATCACATGACACCGTTACTACACAGAGCTGGAGATCTAGTGAGAAAGGCTTTGAGTTCACCTCAGAATTATTAACATCGAGATCTGGTGAAGCCTTCGGAGCAGAACTCTCTGCTATAAACCACAGATAATCAGATCAAACCGAGCTGATGAAGAAACCAGGAGAAACATTGAGACATTCATGGGTTTCAGTCCACAAATCACCAACATTCACCGTAGATTTACTGTAGTAACACCCCATGGTATTGTGGCAGAAATAATCATGTTTATTTTTAAAAACATTATTCATCAGGGTTCATACAACCTCTTGAGAGTGAAATGCAAGCACTTTTTAAAGGCTTTCAAAGGCTTCACACCTCTTTCAGCACTTCAGACACGGGAATGGGTTCTCCCATCTCCCGTCCCATCTCAATCCCACGAAAAAACGGGGAGGAAATCCTGTTTGGTCTGATTGGTCAGTTTGAATGTCTCACATTAGAGTTTCAGTCACATGGTCAAGGAATAGATCAAAGAAGATTGTAGCTGTTGCTCTGTCTTTTTTATTCTCTGGCTCTCTCTCTTCTTCTCTCTCTCTTCTTCTCTCTCTCTCTTTGGCTCTTCTCTTCTTAGCTCTCTCTCTCTCTCTCTCTCTCTCTCTCTCTCTCTCTCTCTCTCTCTCTCTCTCTCTCTCTCTATGCTGGGTACGTTTTTATCATCTCATTCATCTATATTGTAAATATTTTAAGTGTAACCAGATTTTGTCATTAAATTCTTTAATTATAAATGATTTGCTAAGTAGTTTTGATTTGGTATTGACTTTGAAGTGCTCCCTATTGCAATACAATATAGTCACATTAAAGCAACGCTCTCCCACATATTTTGCTATTGTAACTGCGCTTATTTCCGCCGTTGGTATAAGCAGCAATTGGTGGTAAAGATGAGGAATGTACAGACTCTCTACAATCTTTTCTACAATCTTGCTGATAAAGTTTTTTGTAATTTGGCAGTGTAGGGGGATAAAAAGTACAGTATGTACAGTGTAAAATCAATTATGCCTATGGAAAGTCCCTGCAATTCATAAAAACGCAACTGTTTGTGTGTGTGTGTGCGTGTGTATGTGTGTGCGTGTGTGCGTGTGTGCGTGTGCGTGTGCGTGTGTGTGTGTGTTCAGTGTCGCCCGGGCGAGAGACGAGTATCTGCAGAGGAGACATGAAGCCCATCAGTACAAAATCAGAGCTCAGAAGCAACTGGTGAGCATCACTGAACTCAGAGACGAAGACATGAACACAAATGATCATACCTTTAGGCAAGGCCGTGTGAAATTATTGATCATTTCTGGTGTTCAGGGTCTCAGACCGTCCACAGCAGATGCTGAAGGGGGTCCGGCGTCCAACGCACAAGAGCATCATGGGAGCAGACCGTCTCCCAGCGGGAAAGTGCAGGGACAGAAGGTCAGTGTCATCACACTCATGACTGTTAGATAACGACACCTCAGCGTGCTGAAGGCCTGTGTGTGTGTGTGTGTGTGTGTGTGTGTGTGTGTGTGTGTGTGTGTGTGTGTGTACTTGTTGGTCCCCATAATGTAATATAAACATAAGCAGCCAACGGTCCCCACCATGTAAATGGATTTATAAGCATACTGTTAAAATATGTTTTTTTTGTTGAAAAATTATTTATATAAAAATGCAGAATGTTTCCTGTGATGGGTAGGTTTAGGGGCTGTGTGTGCGTGTGCGTAAGCACGTGTGTGTGCGTGTGCATGTTTGTGTGTGTGTGTGACAGGTAGGTTTAGGGGCAGTGTAGGGAAATAAAATGCACAGTTTGTACAGTGTAAAATCCATTACGCAATGGAAAGTCCCCACAATTCACAAAAACGTAACCTGTGTGCGTGCGTGTGTGTGTGTGTGTGGTTGCAGGAGTATCTGAAGCAGCTCCAGCGAATCAGAGAGCAGTATCGTCATGATGTCAGAGAGATGAGAATGAGAGCAGAGGTCGAGGTACGTGTTATTGGTCAATGTTTATAAATCATACAGGATGAGGTTTTTTTATAAAGTAAAAATGCAGAATGTTTCCTGTGTTGGGTAGATTTAGGGGGGTAGAAAATACTGTTTGTACAGTATAAAAAACATTACGCCTATGGAATGTCCCCATATGTCACAAAAACAAAGTATGTGTGTGTGTGTTTGCACTATATAGGGCTCTAAAGAGGGAATGAACATTAGTGACTGACTGATGATGTCAGACGCCCTAAAGGAGATAGTTCACCCACAAATGAACATTACCCCTTGATTTACTCACCCTCAGGTTATGTGTGTGTGAGAGAAAGCGGGGGAGACATAGGCGTCAGAAGCATTGTATGCGGGTGCTTTCTGTGTGTGTCTCATTGAAAATGAACTAGAGACTTGAGCTTTCCACATCCCGTATATCGAAGTGGTTCTGCTACCGGCCCAATTTATCAGTGGCCCACAAAGAATTCTCCTGAATCTTACGATGGCTACTACTCCAGGCCTGTACATATAGGATGCTTATTATTTAATATAATACAGAATTTGCATTTGCACTAGTGGTGCTGATGTGTTTTTTACATTGCAGAATGAAAAAAAAAGTTAAAACATGCTTCTGTATGCTTTTATTTTGAGGATATTTATCAGTTTATCACATGCATTTCAAAGATCGAGTGTGAATGTGAGTGTGAGTGTGTGTCTGAGTGATGCTGCGTTCCAGTTCGTTTTTATCATGCCCTTCACTCGCAAACTTCCCTCCGTCTCGTTCACTCGGATGTGCGTCATGCCTACGTTGCATGAGTGCCCACTACTGTTGGAAACTTTGCAAATGGACAGATCTGGAACGCTCTAAGCCCTAGATCACTTGGAATCCACTATGGAGTTGATATATTATTTATTTTTTACCTTTACCAAATTGTTTAATGCAGCACTCTATATGTATATGGATGTGTTTGGGTTGTTTTAAATGTTTTTAAAAAATATCATAGAGTTGTTTGTGGTGGGGTAAATTAAACGTGATATGTGGTGACGTCACAATCGCGTTGCATTGTGGTATATGAAGCTGCCTGAAGTGTACATATGAAGTAGACTCGCTCACTCGGTCAAAATCGAGGGAGCAAGGGTCTGTCCATACAAACTTCCCTTGTCCACTTCACGAAGTGGAACGCACTTCAAAATGGCGGATTCCCCCAAGGGGAAGTGCTTAGGGAAGTTTGCAAGTGCGTGTCTTAAAGTGGAGTGGAACGCAGCATGAGTGTGTGAGTGTGAGTGTGAGTGTGAGTGTGAGTGTGAGTGTGAGTGTGAGTGTGAGTGTGAGTGTGAGTGTGAGTGTGAGTGTGAGTGTGTGTGTGTGTGTGTGTGAGTGTGAGTGTGTGTGTGAGTGTGAGTGTGAGTGTGAGTGTGAGGTAGGGGCTTTGCCTAGAGCAGCAGTTGAGCTTGTGCTGGCCCTGCTCATCATCAAGTCATCCTAGGTGTGTATGACCATTCTTCTTTCAGACGAATACAGTCATAGTTATACTACAAATATTCTGACTTCTTCCAAGCTTTACAATGACAGTGAATGGTTGTGTCGTTTATGAAGTCCACAAAAGTGCACTTTTATGATGAATGAAGGCACTTTTATGATGGATAGATGCACTTTTATGATGGATAGATGCACTTTTATGATGAATGGAAGCACTTTTATAATGGATAGATGCACTTTTATGATGAACGGATGCACTTTTATGATGAACGGATGCACTTTTATAATGGATAGATGCACTTTTATGATGAACGGATGCACTTTTATGATGAACGGATGCACTTTTATAATGGATAGATGCACTTTTATGATGGATTGATGCATCTCATCTTCCATTCATTGCCATTATAAAGCTTGGAAGAGCCATGACATTTTCAATATAACTGATATAATATATAATCTGAAAGAAGAATGTCATACACCTGTAAGGATGACTTGAGGGGTAGTCAGTCATGAGCTAATTTTCATTTTAGTGTGAACTAACCCTTTAAGAATAATGTGCAGTTATTGATGAGCTGAAACATATTTAGAGATCAGACGTCACTTTGGACTTTATTAATGGAAATAACTGGATTGGGTAATGGAGAGTCCTGATGACCACCTACTTCAGAGTGTATAAATATGATACACTACTTGTTACTCGTAACAACTATCTTGTTTTTAATATATAATGTATTATTTCTATTTGTATAAATATGTATGTATGATTAAGAAAACTTTTTTTTCATAGCTAGATACCTGTAGATACACAGACTGTATACATGTATATAATTTAAAAATACCTTATTAATATATTGATAATTATAAATTATATATTTAATATATATCATATTAACATATACATATATTCATTTAACTTTTTATTTAAGTGTGTGGGGACAGTGTGTGTTATTTAACAGACATGATTATACATGAATGTAAACACATCAGATTGTAGCCAAAGGCTAATTTCCATCCGTTGTCCCATATTTTTACATAAATATATTAACTAGATTTACTTTTTTAGAACTAGATTTTTTTAGATTTTTTTTTTTAGATTTTAAATATATTATTATATAGATATTTTATCTTTTTAAATACATTAATAAATAAACACATAGATATTTAATACACACACACAAACACAGAATGTATAAATGTATGTATGATTTTAAAAAGGCATGAAGATTTGTGACGCATGCGATATTAAAGTGACTCGTGGAGCTGCTGAAAGACGTGAACTGATGAGTGTGATGATGTTCTCAGGACAGAGAAACAGACTTACTGAGGAAGAACAGAGACACACACACACATGGGAAAGAGCAGCAGGTACAAACACACACAAAAACACATGACGAAGACACACACTCATGTTTGACGGATCTGAAACACAAGCACGTGTTTTCAGAGAGGAATCATGTTCGAGATCAAGCTGAGTGATAAAGAGATGAAGACTGACGAGGAAGATGAGGAGTCAGAGGTGAAGTGACACACACGCACGCACGCACACACACACACTCATGATTGGTGTTGGGCAATAATTGCTTTACCTTATTATAATCGTGTGTGTGTGTGTGTGAGACAGGACGAGCCCCTGAACAACACACTGACGTTTGAGCAAGGAGAAAACCTCCGCAACCGGCCTCATGGCTCAGAGGAAGAGGAGCGGATGAA
>NC_090176.1:50338114-50418114 GCF_024679245.1 Pseudorasbora parva
GTCTGATGTGTTGATGAATGATGGTCTGATGTGTTGATGAATGATGGTCTGATGTGTTGATGAATGATGGTCTGATGTGTTGATGAATGATGGTCTGATGTGTTGATGAATGATGGTCTGATGTGTTGATGAATGATGGTCTGATGTGTTGATGAATGATGGTCTGATGTGTTGATGAATGATGGTGTGCTGTGTTGATGAATGATGGTCTGATGTGTTGATGAATGATGGTCAGATGTGTTGATGAATGATGGTCTGATGTGTTGATGAATGATGGTCTGATGTGTTGATGAATGATGATGTGATGTGTTGATGAATGATGGTCTGATGTGTTGATGAATGATGGTCTGATGTGTTGATGAATGATGATGTGATGTGTTGATGAATGATGGTCTGATGTGTTGATGAATGATGGTCTGATGTGTTGATGAATGATGGTCTGATGTGTTGATGAATGATGATGTGATGTGTTGATGAATGATGGTCTGATGTGTTGATGAATGATGGTCTGATGTGTTGATGAATGATGATGTGATGTGTTGATGAATGATGGTCTGATGTGTTGATGAATGATGGTCAGATGTGTTGATGAATGATGGTCAGATGTGTTGATGAATGATGGTCTGATGTGTTGATTAATGATGGTCAGATGTTTTGATGAATGATGGTCTGATGTGTTGATGAATGATGGTCTGATGTGTTGATGAATGATGATGTGATGTGTTGATGAATGATGGTCTGATGTGTTGATGAATGATGATGTGATGTGTTGATGAATGATGGTCTGATGTGTTGATGAGTGATGGTCTGATGTGTTGATGAATGATGGTCTGATGTGTTGATGAATGATGATGTGATGTGTTGATGAATGATGGTCAGATGTGTTGATGAATGATGGTCTGATGTGTTGATGAATGATGGTCAGATGTGTTGATTAATGATGGTCAGATGTTTTGATGAATGATGGTCTGATGTGTTGATGAATGATGGTCTGATGTGTTGATGAATGATGATGTGATGTGTTGATGAATGATGGTCTGATGTGTTGATGAATGATGATGTGATGTGTTGATGAATGATGGTCTGATGTGTTGATAAGTGATGGTCTGATGTGTTGATGAATGATGGTCAGATGTGTTGATGAATGATGGTCAGATGTGTTGATTAATGATGGTCAGATGTTTTGATGAATGATGGTCTGATGTGTTGATGAATGATGGTCTGATGTGTTGATGAATGATGATGTGATGTGTTGATGAATGATGGTCTGATGTGTTGATGAATGATGGTGTGCTGTGTTGATGAATGATGGTCTGATGTGTTGATGAATGATGGTCTGATGTGTTGATGAATGATGGTCTGATGTGTTGATGAATGATGGTGTGCTGTGTTGATGAATGATGGTGTGATGTGTTGATGAATGATGGTCTGATGTGTTGATGAATGATGGTCAGATGTGTTGATGAATGATGGTGTGATGTGTTGATGAATGATGGTCTGATGTGTTGATGAATGATGGTCTGATGTGTTGATGAATGATGGTCTGATGTGTTGATGAATGATGGTCTGATGTGTTGATGAATGATGATGTGATGTGTTGATGAATGATGGTCTGATGTGTTGATGAATGATGGTCTGATGTGTTGATGAATGATGATGTGATGTGTTGATGAATGATGGTCAGATGTGTTGATGAATGATGGTGTGCTGTGTTGATGAATGATGGTCTGATGTGTTGATGAATGATGGTCTGATGTGTTGATGAATGATGGTCTGATGTGTTGATGAATGATGGTCTGATGTGTTGATGAATGATGGTGTGCTGTGTTGATGAATGATGGTCTGATGTGTTGATGAATGATGGTCTGATGTGTTGATGAATGATGATGTGATGTGTTGATGAATGATGGTGTGCTGTGTTGATGAATGATGGTCTGATGTGTTGATGAATGATGGTCTGATGTGTTGATGAATGATGGTCTGATGTGTTGATGAATGATGGTGTGATGTGTTGATGAATGATGGTCTGATGTGTTGATGAATGATGGTCTGATGTGTTGATGAATGATGGTGTGATGTGTTGATGAATGATGGTCAGATGTGTTGATGAATGATGATGTGATGTGTTGATGAATGATGATGTGATGTGTTGATGAATGATGGTCTGATGTGTTGATGAATGATGATGTGATGTGTTGATGAATGATGGTCTGATGTGTTGATGAATGATGATGTGATGTGTTGATGAATGATGGTGTGATGTGTTGATGAATGATGGTCTGATGTGTTGATGAATGATGGTCTGATGTGTTGATGAATGATGGTCTGATGTGTTGATGAATGATGGTCTGATGTGTTGATGAATGATGGTGTGATGTGTTGATGAATGATGGTGTGCTGTGTTGATGAATGATGGTCTGATGTGTTGATGAATGATGGTCAGATGTGTTGATGAATGATGGTCTGATGTGTTGATGAATGATGGTCAGATGTGTTGATGAATGATGGTCTGATGTGTTGATGAATGATGGTCTGATGTGTTGATGAATGATGGTCTGATGTGTTGATGAATGATGGTCTGATGTGTTGATGAATGATGGTCTGATGTGTTGATGAATGATGGTCTGATGTGTTGATGAATGATGGTGTGCTGTGTTGATGAATGATGGTCTGATGTGTTGATGAATGATGGTCAGATGTGTTGATGAATGATGGTCTGATGTGTTGATGAATGATGGTCTGATGTGTTGATGAATGATGATGTGATGTGTTGATGAATGATGGTCTGATGTGTTGATGAATGATGGTCTGATGTGTTGATGAATGATGATGTGATGTGTTGATGAATGATGGTCTGATGTGTTGATGAATGATGGTCTGATGTGTTGATGAATGATGGTCTGATGTGTTGATGAATGATGATGTGATGTGTTGATGAATGATGGTCTGATGTGTTGATGAATGATGGTCTGATGTGTTGATGAATGATGATGTGATGTGTTGATGAATGATGGTCTGATGTGTTGATGAATGATGGTCAGATGTGTTGATGAATGATGGTCAGATGTGTTGATGAATGATGGTCAGATGTGTTGATGAATGATGGTCAGATGTGTTGATTAATGATGGTCAGATGTTTTGATGAATGATGGTCTGATGTGTTGATGAATGATGGTCTGATGTGTTGATGAATGATGATGTGATGTGTTGATGAATGATGGTCTGATGTGTTGATGAATGATGATGTGATGTGTTGATGAATGATGGTCTGATGTGTTGATGAGTGATGGTCTGATGTGTTGATGAATGATGGTCAGATGTGTTGATGAATGATGGTCAGATGTGTTGATTAATGATGGTCAGATGTTTTGATGAATGATGGTCTGATGTGTTGATGAATGATGGTCTGATGTGTTGATGAATGATGATGTGATGTGTTGATGAATGATGGTGTGATGTGTTGATGAATGATGGTCTGATGTGTTGATGAATGATGATGTGATGTGTTGATGAATGATGGTCTGATGTGTTGATGAATGATGGTGTGCTGTGTTGATGAATGATGGTCTGATGTGTTGATGAATGATGGTGTGATGTGTTGATGAATGATGGTCAGATGTGTTGATGAATGATGGTCAGATGTGTTGATGAATGATGGTCTGATGTGTTGATGAATGATGGTGTGATGTGTTGATGAATGATGGTCTGATGTGTTGATGAATGATGGTCAGATGTGTTGATGAATGATGGTCTGATGTGTTGATGAATGATGGTCTGATGTGTTGATGAATGATGGTCTGATGTGTTGATGAATGATGGTGTGCTGTGTTGATGAATGATGGTGTGATGTGTTGATGAATGATGGTGTGATGTGTTGATGAATGATGGTGTGATGTGTTGATGAATGATGGTCTGATGTGTTGATGAATGATGGTCTGATGTGTTGATGAATGATGGTCTGATGTGTTGATGAATGATGGTCAGATGTGTTGATGAATGATGGTCTGATGTGTTGATGAATGATGGTCTGATGTGTTGATGAATGATGGTGTGCTGTGTTGATGAATGATGGTGTGATGTGTTGGTGTAGTTTCAGAGCAGCAGGATGGAGGGCACAGGAAACACTGGACAAAGCGTCTGCCGGAGACGCTCCTGAACGCTCTGGCTCAAGCTCAGCTCACCGACTGCAGTGCCGGTACTTTACATTCACAAGGGAAAGTGTTGCCTACTCTTTTTAAGTAGCTAAAACCTGCCCAAAAAGTCGCTAAATGTCACTAGATGACGTCATGCGGCAATTAACATATCCGGTACGTCACCACGGCCCGCCTAATGTGTCTTCTCTCCTAATCCGTGCTCACTTACTCTAATTTAAAATAATATAACACAGCCGACTGTCCAATAAATATGTTTTCATATTTCTATTTTTGTCATACAATAGAAGGGGCATGATATAGTGAATTACAAATAAATATTTGTCTGTGTAAAATCTGAATTGAGAAACTGGATGAACTACAGCTCTGTGATCATGAGTAATAATATACTGTAAGTGATGAGCACTAGAGAAGAATGGAACTTATAACGGGTCAAACTAATGTTTTTAAATATAAAACAAAGGAAGCAGATAACGTTACGTGATCTCGCGCTGGCAGGACAGTGCTGGCGAGTGGCGACATTTTTTTTCAAAACGTCGCTAGATTTGATGCTAGTTGCTTTTTTGAAGAAAAAAAAGTCACTAAAGGGGTCTAAAAAGTCACTAGAGGGGTCTAAAAAGTCCAAGTCACTAGAGGGGTCTAAAAAGTTCAAGTCACTAGAGGGGTCTAAAAAGTCACTAAAGGTGTCTAAAAAAGTCACTAGAGAGGTCTAAAAAGTCACCAGAGGGGTCTAAAAAGTCACTAGATGGGTCTAAAAAGTCACTAGAGGGGTCTAAAAAGTCACTAAAGGTGTCTAAAAAGTCACTGGAGAGGTCTAAAAAGTCACCAGAGGGGTCTAAAAAGTCACTAGAGGGGTCTAAAAAGTCACTAGAGGGGTCTAAAAAGTTCAAGTCACTAGAGGGGTCTAAAAAGTCACTAGAGGGGTCTAAAAAGTTCAAGTCACTAGAGGGGTCTAAAAAGTCACTAGAGGGGTCTAAAAAGTTCAAGTCACTAGAGGGATCTAAAAAGTCACTAGAGGGGTCTAAAAAGTTCAAGTCACTAGAGGGGTCTAAAAAGTCACTAGAGGGTCTAAAAAGTCACTAGAGGGGTCTAAAAAGTCACTAGAGGAGTCTAAAAAGTTCAAGTCACTAGAGGGGTCTAAAAAGTCACTAGAGGGGTCTAAAAAGTTCAAGTCACTAGAGGGGTCTAAAAAGTCACTAGAGGGGTCTAAAAAGTTCAAGTCACTAGAGGGGTCTAAAAAGTCACTAAAGGGGTCTAAAAAGTCACTAGAGGGGTCTAAAAAGTCACTAAAGGGGTCTAAAAAGTCACAAGAGGGGTCTAAAAAGTCACTAGAGTGGTCTAAATAGTCACTAGAGGGGTCTAAAAAGTCACTAGAGGGGTCTAAAAAGTCACTAAAGTCACTAGAGGGGTCTAAAAAGTCCAAGTCACTAGAGGGGTCTAAAAAGTTCAAGTCACTAGAGGGGTCTAAAAAGTTCAAATCACTAGAGGGGTCTAAAAAGTCACTAAAGGTGTCTAAAAAGTCACTAGAGAGGTCTAAAAAGTCACCAGAGGGGTCTAAAAAGTCACTAGAGGGGTCTAAAAAGTTCAAGTCACTAGAGGGGTCTAAAAAGTTCAAGTCACTAGAGGGGTCTAAAAAGTCACTAGAGGAGTCTAAAAAGTTCAAGTCACTAGAGGGGTCTAAAAAGTCACTAGAGGGGTCTAAAAAGTTCAAGTCACTAGAGGGGTCTAAAAAGTCACTAAAGGGGTCTAAAAAGTCACTAAAGGGGTCTAAAAAGTCACAAGAGGGGTCTAAAAAGTCACTAAAGTCACTAGAGGGGTCTAAAAAGTCCAAGTCACTAGAGGGGTCTAAAAAGTTCAAGTCACTAGAGGGGTCTAAAAAGTCACTAAAGGGGTCTAAAAAGTTCAAGTCACTAGAGGGGTCTAAAAAGTCACTAAAGGGGTCTAAAAAGTCACTAGAGGGGTCTAAAAAGTCCAAGTCACTAGAGGGGTCTAAAAAGTCACTAAAGGTGTCTAAAAAGTCACTAGAGAGGTCTAAAAAGTCACCAGAGGGGTCTAAAAAGTTCAAGTCACTAGAGGGGTCTAAAAAGTCACTAGAGGGGTCTAAAAAGTTCAAGTCACTAGAGGGGTCTAAAAAGACACTAGAGGGGTCTAAAAAGTTCAAGTCACTAGAGGGGTCTAAAAAGTCACTAGAGGGGTCTAAAAAGTCACTAGAGGAGTCTAAAAAGTTCAAGTCACTAGAGGGGTCTAAAAAGTCACTAGAGGGGTCTAAAAAGTCCAAGTCACTAGAGGGGTCTAAACAGTCACTAGAGGGGTCTAAAAAGTTCAAGTCACTAGAGGGGTCTAAAAAGTCACTAGAGGGGTCTAAAAAGTCACTAGAGGGGTCTAAAAAGTCACAAGAGGGGTCTAAAAAGTCACTAGAGGGGTCTAAAAAGTCACTAAAGGGGTCTAAATAGTCACTAGAGGGGTCTAAAAAGTCACTAGAGGGGTCTAAAGAGTCACTAGAGGAGTCTAAAAAGTCACTAAAGGGGTCTAAAAAGTCACTAGAGGGGTCTAAAAAGTCACTAGAGGGGTCTAAAAAGTCCAAGTCACTAGAGGGGTCTAAAAAGTCAGTAGAGGGGTCTAAAAAGTCACTAGAGGGGTCTAAATAGTCACTAGAGGGGTCTAAAAAGTCCAAGTCACTAGAGGGGTCTAAAAAGTCACTAAAGGTGTCTAAAAAGTCACTAGAGAGGTCTAAAAAGTCACCAGAGGGGTCTAAAAAGTTCAAGTCACTAGAGGGGTCTAAAAAGGCACTAGAGGGGTCTAAAAAGTTCAAGTCACTAGAGGGGTCTAAAAAGTCACTAGAGGGGTCTAAAAAGTTCAAGTCACTAGAGGGGTCTAAAAAGTTCAAGTCACTAGAGGGGTCTAAAAAGTCACTAGAGGGGTCTAAAAAGTCACTAGAGGAGTCTAAAAAGTTCAAGTCACTAGAGGGGTCTAAAAAGTCACTAGAGGGGTCTAAAAAGTCCAAGTCACTAGAGGGGTCTAAACAGTCACTAGAGGGGTCTAAAAAGTTCAAGTCACTAGAGGGGTCTAAAAAGTCACTAGAGGGGTCTAAAAAGTCACTAGAGGGGTCTAAAAAGTCACAAGAGGGGTCTAAAAAGTCACTAGAGGGGTCTAAAAAGTCACTAGAGGGGTCTAAAAAGTCACTAAAGGGGTCTAAATAGGCACTAGAGGGGTCTAAAAAGTCACTAGAGGGGTCTAAAGAGTCACTAGAGGGGTCTAAAAAGTCACTAGAGGGGTCTAAAAAGTCACTAGAGGGGTCTAAAATGTCCAAGTCACTAGAGGGGTCTAAAAAGTCACTAGAGGGGTCTAAAAAGTCACTAGAGGGGTCTAAATAGTCACTAGAGGGGTCTAAATAGTCACTAGAGGGGTCTAAAAAGTCACTAGAGGAGTCTAAAAAGTCCAAGTCACTAGAGGGGTCTAAAAAGTCACTAGAGGGGTCTAAAAAGTCCAAGTCACTAGAGGGGTCTAAAAAGTCACTAGAGGGGTCTAAAAAGTCCAAGTCACTAGAGGGGTCTAAAAAGTCACTAGAGGGGTCTAAAAAGTCACTAGAGGGGTCTAAATAGTCACTAGAGGGGTCTAAATAGTCACTAGAGGGGTCTAAAAAGTCACTAGAGGAGTCTAAAAAGTCCAAGTCACTAGAGGGGTCTAAAAAGTCACTAGAGGGGTCTAAAAAGTCACTAGAGGGGTCTAAAAAGTCCAAGTCACTAGAGGGGTCTACTAGAGGGGTCTAAAAAGTCCAAGTCACTAGAGGGGTCTAAAAAGTCACTAGAGGGGTCTAAAAAGTCCAAGTCACTAGAGGGGTCTAAAAAGTCACTAGAGGGGTCTAAAAAGTCCAAGTCACTAGAGGGGTCTAAAAAGTCACTAGAGGGGTCTAAAAAGTCCAAGTCACTAGAGGGGTCTACTAGAGGGGTCTAAAAAGTCCAAGTCACTAGAGGGGTCTAAAAAGTCCAAGTCACTAGAGGGGTCTAAAAAGTCACTAGAGGAGTCTAAAAAGTTCAAGTCACTAGAGGGGTCTAAAAAGTCACTAGAGGGGTCTAAAAAGTCACTCAATATGGCAACACTTAAAATAATAGTCTTTGAACCTTTAGACGATAATGCAATGCAATATAAGTATTTTAATGCATTAATTATGCACCTTATAATGTATTGTATGATCTCATGAATAACTATACCCACAGTTATAATGCATTATACTACTCATATATTACACCTTTAGAAAGCATAATGCATTAAAACACAACAAACAAGCGCATAAAACAAATCTTTTTTTCTTTTATGTTTTGCATCATATTTGATACATCAGCCTTTTCTGACTCATTTAGTAAGAAATAGTGAGAATATGGAGAAAATAACACGTTTTATTTAGATTCAAAGTGAGCAAAAATATGTAATTTGCAGATTGTGATATTTATTGCCAAAAAGTGTTTTATGCTTAGCAAAAATAATACTTTTTACTCATTACAATTTCATGAAGACTTAAAATTACAAAGTACGAATGTCATATTTTCTAAAATAGTTTTTTTCTTTATCTTAATGTGACTGATAGACGAGGGTTGGTAAATGATGACATATTTGAACATTGAACTTTAGGAATGTGTTCTTATAATAACCATCGCTCACGATTAGTCTTGTTTATTGACCAAAATCTGCGATATTCAAATATCAAACCACTGTAAAATCAGCTGATGAGAACATTGTAATTTTTGACAGGTTTCTTTACCGTTTAGATTTATTTTCAGTGGTGAAATGGAGCAAAAACAGTTCATATTGACAATTCATTGTGTCGTTTAATATTAACCTAAACATAACATTTGTTATTGATTTATTATTTATGTACCATCAGATAAAGTAATGATGACCCTTAAATGAGGACCGCTGATATTTATGCCTTTATCACTGATCTCATGACACAGGAAGAAACAACAGGAATCACTGAGGTTGAAACGGGTTTAATGGTGTGTGTGTGTGTGTGTGTGTGTGTGTGTGTGTGCGTGTGTGTGTCATTCACTCAGAGACACTGATAGCATCAGAGGAGAAGAGTCTGACAGAGGAAGAGCGGGATGAAAATGAGAGCGATGAAGAGGTGGATAAAGAGCGTCTGGAGCCTCGATCAGATGATGAGGACACGTAAGTGAGACACACACACACCAGACGTTTGATTCCACGCACACAGAGAGAGTTCAGACGTTTGATTCCCCGTGACTGACGTCTGTTTCCCATCAGGAACTTTGAGGAGTCGGAGGACGAGCTGAGGGAGGAAGTGTCCGACTCCATGAGGAACCTCCTCATCATCACACAGGACGAGGACACACACACAGATGGAGCGCCACAGGAGGAAGTGACTGATGAGAGTGGTTTCCCAGATTACCAGAAAAACACGGTGGAGTGACGGAATCCTCCTGTCTTTCTTTTGTAACGTTCATGCTGCTATATATTACACACACACACACATATATATATATATATATATATGAGATATATGTGACCCTGGAGCTCAACACCAGTCCTGCGTCTCCTGGTTATATCTGTGGTAATAACCAACAATACATCATATGGGTCAGAATTATACACATGAAGATATGATGTAAATTTCCTACTGTAAATATATCAAAAATGTATTATTAGTAGTAATATGCATTGCTAAGGACTTTATTTGGACAAATTTAAAGGAGATTTTCTCAATAGATCGATTTTTTTGCACCCTTAGATTCCAGATTATCAAATAGTGTCCAATCCTTACAAACCAAACATCAATGGACATGGAAAATTATGTATACATCACAATTATAAGAAATTCACTGACTGGTTTTGTGGTCCAGGTTCACGTGTGTGTGTGTGTGTGTGTGTGTGTGTGTATATATATATATATATATATATATATATATATATATATATATATATATATATATATATATATATATATATATATATATATATATATATATATATATATATATATATATATATATATATACACACTACCAATCAAAAGTTTAGAATACATTTTATGTTTTTAGTCTCCTCTGCTCATCAAGGCTGCCTTTATTTGATCATAAATACAGTAAAACAGAGGAATATTCCTCCAGTGTAGATCATCTGTTCTCTATGTGGATATATAGTAAAGTGTGATTTATTCCTGTGATCAAAGCTGAATTTATCATTATTACTCCAGTCTTCAGAGTCACATGAGCCTTCACTAATCATTCTCATAGGAGGATCTGAACACACAGTTGTGATTATTATCAGTGTTGAAAACAGTCACGCTGCAGATGTTTTGAAAGTCTCCACTGAAGTTACTGATTCAGTGTTTGATTCATTGAAATGAATTGATTCATGATTCAGTGAACATGTTCATTCACATCATTACTCTGAATCTGTCATTTTCATATATTAAAATGTTTTAATATATGATGTTAAAGATTGCTGTTCATGGATATGTATTGGTGTATTTAAATGAAAATGACTAAATATATGTAACCAAGACTATTTGAACTGTATTTTACTTTTTACATGAAACATTTTGTATCTACTTTACACTGATTGATTCATATGATGCTTCCTCTGACTGGAGAATATTATTCTCCACATAACTTCAGCAAATACACGACATCTTTCCTTTTATTTTACCATTTACTGTAAAGTGAGAATGAAAGTATAGTTTTTTTCCCCGTGGATTGTATTTGTCTGTGAAAGTGTTTTGGAGAAGTGTAACTAACTCAGTGTCCATCAGAAGAATAAAGGTGTTGTCTGATCACGGTCATTTTATTTATAAAGCACATTTACAACAGCCATTCGACTGACCAAAGGGCTTTACAAAACAGCCCGATAAAAGTCAAAGGGGGAAAAAAGGAAAATAGAAGGAAAGTAATACAAATTAAATATCGAGACAGAGATGCCAAAGCGGTGATAGAATCAGAATGTGGGAGGTGGCAATAGCATTAGCAGACAAAAACAATAAATTGTATATATATATATATATATAGAAAAACTGAATTGGCAGAACAATAGCAGACTAGGAAAGGACAAGAGAGATAAATACAGAACAAATTTAGGCAATAACATAATACAGCAAAAAAAGCAAAAAGTCTAACTCAATATCAAATGGTAAGAATGAAGTGATGAATTAAAAGTGTCAAGGAAAGCGATAACAGAACACAACAGACAGTGCAAAACAGTCAAAAAGCTTGAGAAAACACAAACGTTTTTAACAGAGACTTAAAAACTGACAGAGTATTAGCCATTCTAGTCTCTAAGGGCAGGATGAGAGTCCTGTGCTTGAGTCTAACACGAGGGCCTGCCAGCAGAGCCGGTCGATCTGGACGAATGGATGGATTATAAAGACCAGACAGCCGGGAGATAAGTCATGCAGAGATTAAATAACAAACGTGAGAATTTTAAAACCAATTCTCTGTCGAACCGACAGCCAGTGTAGAGATTTAAGAACCGGCGAAATGTGTTCATATTTGTTATCACTGTAAAAAATGTTTTAGAAAATAAGTTACCTTACAATTTTGAGTTCATTGAAATTAAATTTTTTGAGTTAATACATGAACATTTTTTGAGATTCGACAACCTTTATTAAAATATTATTAAAAGATTGTGTAAGCATATTGGGTAATTGTGTTTTATTTCTGATGACGCAGTGAAATAGTGCTATTTTCATGATTTATCATTTTTTTTATGTGGTTCAGATACAATAATATTTTGATTTAATATTTATTAAACAAATTTCCTTCATTGTATCAACTCAAATTTTTAATTTCAATAAACTCAACATTTTAGGGCAACCATGTTACTTGTTTTTTTAAGTTAAACCAACATTTTTTTTTTACAGTGTACACAGTGTACAGTCTAGCCGCAGCATTTTGGATTAATTGTAAACAAGCAATTTGAGAGCTTGCTATCCCGCAATATAAAGATTTGCAGTAGTCAGCCTAGATGTGATAAATGCTTTTTAGACAGTGGACGAAGCTGGTAGAAACGTGTACTGATTACGGACGAAATTTGTTTGTAAAATGTTTAGATGCTGATCAACCAGAACACCTAGGCTCTGCACACCTGGGGATTTAAAAGATGATAGACTCTTTAAATCAGGGCTTATACACTAGTGATGTTAGATTCTTGAGTGAATCGTTCTTTTGAGCCGGTTCACTAATCGAACTGAATCAAACTTTAGTACCAAGACGCAAAAGCCGAAGTAGCACGGCCTGACTGAAAAAGAACCGGTTCAAACATCTGTCGAAGTTTGCCGAGGATTTCCGAGGCGACGATTATTGAGTTGAGGACGCAAGTCTGAGGCACGTAGACTACTGGAAATATACTTATGATGACTACTGTTATTAAATAACATTTCATTAAAACACGCAAAAAAACTAATTTTACTGTAATTTATTGTGCATTCAGATTATTGTTACGCAAAATTTATACGTTTACTATATAAGACTGGATTATTCTTTCTATATAGTTACTTAGACATGTAACATATCCGTGTTTGTTGATCAGTGCCTGTAACGTAAGCTGCAGTTGCACAATTTTCAGTCGAATCCGACGCGACGGATAAATTAATTAACTGAACACAACACCATTGAGAGAATGAAAGGCAAAAATCAGAAAATCCACTCACGCAAAAAATTTGATTGTTTCAATATGCATTGATAGCTACAGATTTTTTTTTTTATGTTCCCTTGATATAACATGACACAGAGAAATATATTAAAAAGCATAAAAGAAATGCATAGTGAACTCATTGCATGATTACACACGTCAGGAACTTACGAATCGGCTTATTGAGCCGGGTCATTGAGCCGAACTGTCCGAGAAGAACCGGTTCGCAGAAATGAACTTTGCATCACTATTATACACTGAGAGTTGAGTCAAACACTGACGCTGTGAGTCCTGGAGCTGCGGAGACACGCCGGAGAACAGCAGCAGAAGAGGACGGGCACAAACTGAAGGCCAAACACAGCCTGAACCGGACGGATGAGCTTCAGCCCCGGCCCGAACATGGGTCCTGAACAAGCGTCACACACACCAGCTCTGAGAACACACACACACACAAGCATTATACAGTGTGTTTATCACTTTACTAAACAAACCTTGATGATTCACTCATCAAAAAAAAAAAATGTTTGAATGAAATGGTTGTCAATTATTCACTCATCCAAAATAAAATAAAAAATTAATGAATTGGGTTAGTCAATGGTTCACTCATTAAATAAATAAATATTGGAATTCATCGGTTGAGTTAATGGTTCACTCATCAAAAAACAATGTTTAATTAATCAGGCGAATGATTATTCACTCATCAAAAAAATGTAAACAAATTTAATGAATCGGGTGTCAATGATTCACTCATCAAAAAAAAAAAAAGTTTGAATGAATCAGGTGTCAATGATTATTCACTCCTCCCAAAATAAAAAAGGAATTAATTGGGTTAGTCAATGATTCACTCATAAAATAAATAAATATTTGAATGAATCAGGTATCAATGATTCACTCATCCCCCCCCCCAAAAATGTTTAATTGATCAGGTGAGTCAATGATTCACCCATCAAATTTTTTTAATTTTTATTATAATGAATCAGGTGAATCAATGATTCACTCATCAAAAAAAAAAAAAATGGAATGAATTGGGTGTCAATAATTCACTCATCAAAAAAATTAATACATTTGAATGAATCGGGTGTCTTTGATTCACTCATCCCAATTTTTTTTTTTATTAATCAGGTGAGGCAATGATTCACTCATCAAAAAAAATTTGTTTGAATGAAATGGTTGTCAATTATTCACTCATCCAAAATAAAAATAAAAATAAAATTATGAATCGGGTGAGTCAATGATTCACTCATCCAAAATAAATAAAAAATTATGAATCGGGTGAGTCAATTATTCACTCATCCAAAATAAAAATAAAATTATGAATCAGGTTAGTCAATGATTCACTCATCCAAAATAAAATAAAAATTATGAATCGGGTGAGTCAATGATTCACTCATCCAAAATAAAAATAAAATTATGAATCGGGTGAGTCAATGATTCACTCATCCAAAATAAATAAAAAATTATGAATCGGGTGAGTCAATGATTCACTCATCCAAAATAAATAAAAAATTATGAATCGGGTGAGTCAATGATTCACTCATCTAAAATAAAAATAAAATTATGAATCGGGTGAGTCAATGATTCACTCATCCAAAATAAATAAAAAATTATGAATCGGGTGAGTCAATGATTCACTCATCCAAAATAAAAAAATTAATGAATTGGGTGAGTCAATGATTCACTCAACCAAATTTTTGTTGTTGAATGAATCAGGTTTCAATGATTATTCACTCATCCCCCCCAAAAAAATATTTCAATTAATCAGATGATTCACTCATCAAAAAAAAAGATTTGAAAGAAATGGGTTAGTCAATGGGTTAGTTTTTAATTGATCAGGTGTGTCAATGATTCACTCATCTTTTTTTTTTTTTACTTTTAATGAATCGGGTGTCAATGATTCACTAATCCCAATTTTTTTTTTATATGAATCAGGTGAGTCAATGATTCACTCATCAAAACAAAAATGTAAAATTTGAATGAATCGGGTGAGTCAATGATACACTTATCAAAAAAAAAAACAATTTGGGAAAAAATCGGGTGTCAATGATTCACTCCCCCAATTTTTTTTTTGAAATGAATCGGGTGAGTCAATGATTCACTCATCCAAAATAAAAAAATTAATGAATTGGGTGAGTCAATGATTCAATCATCCAAATTTTTTTTGTTGAATGAATCAGGTTTCAATGATTATTCACTCATCCCCCCCAAAAAAATATTTCAATTAATCAGATGATTCACTCATCAAAAAAAAGGATTTGAAAGAAATGGGTTAGTCAATGGGTTAGTTTTTAATTGATCAGGCGTGTCAATGATTCACTCATCAAAAAAAATTTATTTGAATGAATCAGGTGTCAATGATTATTCACTCATCCCCCCCCAAAAATATTTCAATTAATCAGGTGAGTCAATGATTCACTCATCAATTTTTTTTAAAACTTTTAATTAATCGGGTGTCAATGATTCACTAATCCCAATTTTTTTTGAATGAATCAGGTGAGTCAATGTTTCACTCATCCAAAATAAAAATAAAATTATGAATCAGGTTAGTCAATGATTCACTCATCCAAAATAAAATAAAAATTATGAATCGGGTGAGTCAATGATTCACTCATCCAAAATAAAATAAAAATTATGAATCGGGTGAGTCAATGATTCACTCATCCAAAATAAAAATAAAATTATGAATCGGGTGAGTCAATGATTCACTCATCCAAAATAAATAAAAAATTATGAATCGGGTGAGTCAATTATTCACTCATCCAAAATAAAAATAAAATTATGAATCAGGTTAGTCAATGATTCACTCATCCAAAATAAAATAAAAATTATGAATCGGGTGAGTCAATGATTCACTCATCCAAAATAAAAATAAAATTATGAATCGGGTGAGTCAATGATTCACTCATCCAAAATAAATAAAAAATTATGAATCGGGTGAGTCAATGATTCACTCATCCAAAATAAATAAAAAATTATGAATCGGGTGAGTCAATGATTCACTCATCTAAAATAAAAATAAAATTATGAATCGGGTGAGTCAATGATTCACTCATCCAAAATAAATAAAAAATTATGAATCGGGTGAGTCAATGATTCACTCATCCAAAATAAAAAAATTAATGAATTGGGTGAGTCAATGATTCACTCAACCAAATTTTTGTTGTTGAATGAATCAGGTTTCAATGATTATTCACTCATCCCCCCCAAAAAAATATTTCAATTAATCAGATGATTCACTCATCAAAAAAAAAGATTTGAAAGAAATGGGTTAGTCAATGGGTTAGTTTTTAATTGATCAGGTGTCAATGATTCACTCATCTTTTTTTTTTTTTTTTTTTTTTACTTTTAATGAATCGGGTGTCAATGATTCACTAATCCCAATTTTTTTTTTATATGAATCAGGTGAGTCAATGATTCACTCATCAAAACAAAAATGTAAAATTTGAATGAATCGGGTGAGTCAATGATACACTTACCAAAAAAAAAAACAATTTGGGAAAAAATCGGGTGTCAATGATTCACTCCCCCAATTTTTTTTTTGAAATGAATCGGGTGAGTCAATGATTCACTCATCCAAAATAAAAAAATTAATGAATTGGGTGAGTCAATGATTCAATCATCCAAATTTTTTTTGTTGAATGAATCAGGTTTCAATGATTATTCACTCATCCCCCCCAAAAAAATATTTCAATTAATCAGATGATTCACTCATCAAAAAAAAGGATTTGAAAGAAATGGGTTAGTCAATGGGTTAGTTTTTAATTGATCAGGCGTGTCAATGATTCACTCATCAAAAAAAATTTATTTGAATGAATCAGGTGTCAATGATTATTCACTCATCCCCCCCCAAAAATATTTCAATTAATCAGGTGAGTCAATGATTCACTCATCAATTTTTTTTAAAACTTTTAATTAATCGGGTGTCAATGATTCACTAATCCCAATTTTTTTTGAATGAATCAGGTGAGTCAATGTTTCACTCATCAAAAAAAAAAATTATTTGAATGAATCAGGTGAGTCAATGATTCACTCATCAATTTTTTTTAAAACTTTTAATGAATTGGGTGTCAATGATTCACTAATCCCAATTTTTTTTTTTTATGAATCAGGTGAGTCAATGATTCACTCAAAAAAAAAATGGAATGGAATGGAATGAATCGGGTGTCAATGATTCACTCATAAAAAATAAAAAAAAATAAAAAATGGAATGAATCAGGTGAGTCAATGATTCACTCATCAAAAAAAATTTTTTGAATGAATCAGGTGAGTCAATGATTCACTCATCAAAAAAAAAAAATTATTTGAATGAATCAGGTGTCAATGATTATTCACTCATCCCCCCAAAAAATATTTCAATTAATCAGGTGAGTCAATGATACACTCATCATTTTTTTTTTTACTTTTAAAGAATCGGGTGTCAATAATTCACTAATCCCAATTTTTTTTTATGAATCAGGTGAGTCAACGATTCACTCAAAAAAAATGGAATGGAATGAATCGGGTGTCAATGATTCACTCATAAAAAAAAAAAAATGGAATGAATCAGGTGAGTCAATGATTCACTCATCAAAACAAAAAATTTAAATTTGAATGAATCGGGGGAGTCAATGATACACTCATCCAAAATAAAAAAAATGTATGAATCGGGTGAGTCAATGATTCACTCATCCAAAATAAAATAAAAATTATGAATCAGGTGAGTCAATGATTCACTCATCCAAAATAAAAAAATTAATGAATCAGGTGAGTCAATGATTCACTCATCCAAAATAAAAAAAAATTATGAATCAGGTGAGTCAATGATTCACTCATCCAAAATAAAAAAATTAATGAATCAGGTGAGTCAATGATACACTCATCCAAAATAAAAAAAATGTATGAATCGGGTGAGTCAATGATTCACTCATCAAAAAAAAAAGATTTGAAAGAAATGGGTTAGTCAATGGGTTAGTTTTTAATTGATCAGGTGTGTCAATGATTCACTCATCAAAAAAAAATTATTTGAATGAATCAGGTGTCAATGATTATTCACTCATCCCCCCCAAAAAATATTTCAATTAATCTGGTGAGTCAATGATTCACTCATCATTTTTTTTTTTTTTTTTTACTTTTAATGAATCGGGTGTCAATAATTCACTAATCCCAATTTTTTTTTTTATGAATCAGGTGAGTCAATGATTCACTCAAAAAAAAAATGGAATGGAATGAATCAGGTGTCAATGATTCACTCATAAAAGAAATTTAAAAAAAAATGGAATGAATCAGGTGAGTCAATGATTCACTCATTCAAAATAAAAAAAAATTATGAATCGGGTGAGTCAATGATTCACTCATCTAAAATAAAAAAATTAATGAATCGGGTGAGTCAATGATTCACTCATCCAAAATAAAAAAAAAATTATGAATCAGGTGAGTCAATGATTCACTCATCGAAAATAAAAAAAATTAATGAATCGGGTGAGTCAATGATTCACTCATCCAAATTTTTTTGTTGAATGAATCAGGTTTCAATGATTATTCACTCATCCCCCCCCAAAAAAATATTTCAATTAATCAGGTGATTCACTCATCAAAAAAAAAGATTTGAAAGAAATGGGTTAGTCAATGGGTTAGTTTTTAATTGATCAGGTGTGTCAATGATTCACTCATCAAAAAAATTTTATTTGAATGAATCAGGTGTCAATGATTATTCACTCATCCCCCCCAAAAAAATATTTCAAGAAATCAGATGATTCACTCATCAAAAAAAAAAGATTTGAAAGAAATGGGTTAGTCAATGGGTTAGTTTTTAATTGATCAGGTGAGTCAATGATTCACTCAATTTTTTTTTTTTACTTTTAATGAATCGGGTGTCAATAATTCACTAATCCCAATTTTTTTTTTATGAATCAGGTGAGTCAATGATTCACTCAAAAAAAAATGGAATGGAATGAATCAGGTGTCAATGATTCATTTATAAAAGAAAAAAAAATGGAATGAATCAGGTGAGTCAATGATTCACTCATCCAAAATAAAAAAAAATTATGAATCGGGTGAGTCAATGATTCACTCATCAAAAAAAAAAGATTTGAAAGAAATGGGTTAGTCAATGGGTTAGTTTTTAATTGATCAGGTGTGTCAATGATTCACTCATCAAAAAAAATTTATTTGAATGAATCAGGTGTCAATGATTATTCACTCATCCCCCCCAAAAAATATTTCAATTAATCAGGTGAGTCAATGATTCACTCAAAAAAAAAATGGAATGGAATGAATCAGGTGTCAATGATTCACTCATAAAAGAAATTTTTAAAAAAAATGGAATGAATCAGGTGAGTCAATGATTCACTCATCCAAAATAAAAAAAAATTATGAATCGGGTGAGTCAATGATTCACTCATCTAAAATAAAAAAATTAATGAATCGGGTGAGTCAATGATTCACTCATCCAAAATAAAAAAAAATTATGAATCAGGTGAGTCAATGATTCACTCATCGAAAATAAAAAAAAATAATGAATCGGGTGAGTCAATGATTCACTCATCCAAAATTTTTTTGTTGAATGAATCAGGTTTCAATGATTATTCACTCATCCCCCCCCAAAAAATATTTCAATTAATCAGGTGATTCACTCATCAAAAAAAAAGATTTGAAAGAAATGGGTTAGTCAATGGGTTAGTTTTTAATTGATCAGGTGTGTCAATGATTCACTCATCAAATTTTTTTTATTTGAATGAATCAGGTGTCAATGATTATTCACTCATCCCCCCCAAAAAATATTTCAATTAATCAGATGATTCCCTCTTAAAAAAAAAAGATTTGAAAGAAATGGGTTAGTCAATGGGTTAGTTTTTAATTGATCAGGTGTGTCAATGATTCACTCATCAAAAAAAATGTATTTGAATGAATCAGGTGTCAATGATTATTCACTCATCCCCCCCAAAAAATATTTCAATTAATCAGGTGAGTCAATGATTCACTCATCTTTTTTTTTTTTTTTACTTTTAATGAATCGGGTGTCAATGATTCACTAATCCCAATTTTTTTTATATGAATCAGGTGAGTCAATGATTCACACATAAACATTTTTTTGAATGAATCAGGTGAGTCAATGATTCACTCATCAAAAACAAAAATGTAAAATTTGAATGAATCGGGTGAGTCAATGATACACTTTTTAAAAAAAAACAAAATTGGGAAAAAATCGGGTGTCAATGATTCACTCATCATTTTTTTTTTTTTACTTTTAATGAATCGGGTGTCAATGATTCACTAATCCCAATTTTTTTTTTATGAATCAGGTGAGTCAATGATTCACACATAAAAAAAAAATTGAATGAATCAGGTGAGTCAATGATACACTTATCAAAAAAAAAATTGGGAAAAAATCGGGTGTCAATGATTCACTCCCCCAATTTTCTTTTTTTTTAAAAATGAATCGGGTGTCAATGATTCACTCATCAAAAAAAAAAATATTTGAATGAATCAGGTGTCAATGATTATTCACTCATCCCCCCCAAAAAAATTTCAATTAATCAGGTGAGTCAATGATTCACTCATCAAATTTTTTTTTTTACTTTTAATGAATCGGGTGTCAATAATTCACTAATCCCAATTTTTTTTTATGAATCAGGTGAGTGAATGATTAACTCAAAAAAAAAATGGAATGGAATGAATCGGGTGTCAATGATTCACTCATCAAAAAAAAATATTTGAATGAATCAGGTGTCAATGATTATTCACTCATCCCCCCCAAAAAATATTTCAATTAATCAGGTGAGTCAATGATTCACTCATCAATTTTTTTTAAAAACTTTTAATGAATCGGGTGTCAATGATTCACTAATCCCATTTTTTTTATATGAATCAGGTGAGTCAATGATTCACTCATAAAAAAATAAAAATAAATAAAAAATGGAATGATTGGGGTGTCAATGATTCACTCATCAAAAAAATTTTTTTGAATGAATCAGGTGAGTCAATGATTCTCTCATCAAAAAAGAAAAATTATTTGAATGAATCAGGTGTCAATGATTATTCACTCATCCCCCCAAAAAATATTTCAATTAATCAGGTGAGTCAATGATTCACTCATCAATTTTTTTTTATATGAATCAGGTGAGTCAATGATTCACTCATAAAAATAAAAAAATTAAAAAAATGGAATGATTGGGGTGTCAATGATTCACTCATCAAAATTTTTTTTTTGAATGAATCAGGTGAGTCAATGATTCACTCATCCAAAAAAAAAAAAATTATTTGAATGAATCAGGTGTCAATGATTATTCACTCATCCCCCCAAAAAATATTTCAATTAATCAGGTGAGTCAATGATTCACTCATCAAATTTTTTTTTTTTTTACTTTTAATGAATCGGGTGTCAATAATTCACTAATCCCAATTTTTTTTTTTATGAATCAGGTGAGTCAATGATTCACTCAAAAAAAAAATGGAATGGAATGAATCGGGTGTCAATGATTCACTCATAAAAAAATATATAATTAATCAGGTGAGTCAATGATACACTTATCAACAAAAAAAAAATCGGGAAAAAATCGGGTGTCAATGATTCACTCCTCAAATTTTGTTTTTAAATGAATCGGGTGTCAATGATTCACTCATCAAAAAAAATTTATTTGAATGAATCATGTGTCAATGATTATTCACTCATCCCCCCCAAAAAATATTTCAATTAATCAGGTGAGTCAATGATTCACTCATCAAAAAAAAAAAAAAATGGAATGAATTGGGTGTCAATAATTCACTCATCAAAAAAATTAATACATTTGAATGAATCGGGTGTCTTTGATTCACTCATCCCAATTTTTTTTATTATTAATCAGGTGAGGCAATGATTCACTCATCAAAAAAAAATTGTTTGAATGAAATGGTTGTCAATTATTCACTCATCCAAAATAAATAAAAAATTATGAATCAGGTTAGTCAATGATTCACTCATCCAAAATAAAATAAAAATTATGAATCGGGTGAGTCAATGATTCACTCATCCAAAATAAAATAAAAATTATGAATCTTGGATGAGTGAGTCAATGATTCACTCATCCAAAATAAAATAAAAATTATGAATCGGGTGAGTCAATGATTCACTCATCCAAAATAAAAAAATTAATGAATCGGGTGAGTCAATGATTCACTCATCCAAATTTTTTTTGTTGAATGAATCAGGTTTCAATGATTATTCACTCATCCCCCCCCAAAAAATATTTCAATTAATCAGATGATTCACTCATCAAAAAAAAAGATTTGAAAGTAATGGGTTAGTCAATGGGTTAGTTTTTAATTGATCAGGTGTGTCAATGATTCACTCATCAAAAAAAATGTATTTGAATGAATCAGGTGTCAATGATTATTCACTCATCCCCCCCAAAAAATATTTCAATTAATCAGGTGAGTCAATGATTCACTCATCTTTTTTTTTTTTTACTTTTAATGAATCGGGTGTCAATGATTCACTAATCCCAATTTTTTTTATATGAATCAGGTGAGTCAATGATTCACACATAATTTTTTTTTTGAATGAATCAGGTGAGTCAATGATTCACTCATCAAAACAAAAATGTAAAATTTGAATGAATCGGGTGAGTCAATGATACACTTATCAAAAAAAAAATTGGGAAAAAATCGGGTGTCAATGATTCACTCCCCCAATTTTCTTTTTTTTTAAATGAATCGGGTGTCAATGATTCACTCATCAAAAAAAAATTATTTGAATGAATCAGGTGTCAATGATTATTCACTCATCCCCCCAAAAAAATATTTCAATTAATCAGGTGAGTCAATGATTCACTCATCAATTTTTTTTTTACTTTTAATGAATCGGGTGTCAATAATTCACTAATCCCAATTTTTTTTTTATGAATCAGGTGAGTCAACGATTCACTCAAAAAAAAAAATGGAATGGAATGAATCGGGTGTCAATGATTCACTCATCAAAAAAAAATATTTGAATGAATCAGGTGTCAATGATTATTCACTCATCCCCCCCAAAAAATATTTCAATTAATCAGGTGAGTCAATGATTCACTCATCAAAAAAAATTTGTTTGAATGAAATGGTTGTCAATTATTCACTCATCCAAAATAAAAAAAAATTATGAATCAGGTTAGTCAATGATTCACTCATCCAAAATAAAATAAAAATTATGAATCGGGTGAGTCAATGATTCACTCATCCAAAATAAAATAAAAATTATGAATCGGGTGAGTCAATGATTCACTCATCCAAAATAAAATAAAAATTATGAATCGGGTGAGTCAATGATTCACTCATCCAAAATAAAAAAATTTATGAATCGGGTGAGTCAATGATTCACTCATCCAAAATTTTTTTGTTGAATGAATCAGGTGTCAATGATTATTCACTCATCCCCCCCAAAAAAATATTTCAATTAATCAGATGATTCACTCATCAAAAAAAAAGATTTGAAAGAAATGGGTTAGTCAATGGGTTAGTTTTTAATTGATCAGGTGTGTCAATGATTCACTCATCAAAAAAAATGTATTTGAATGAATCAGGTGTCAATGATTATTCACTCATCCCCCCCAAAAAATATTTCAATTAATCAGGTGAGTCAATGATTCACTCATCATTTTTTTTTTTTTTACTTTTAATGAATCGGGTGTCAATGATTCACTAATCCCAATTTTTTTTATATGAATCAGGTGAGTCAATGATTCACACATAAACATTTTTTTGAATGAATCAGGTGAGTCAATGATTCACTCATCAAAACAAAAATGTAAAATTTGAATGAATCGGGTGAGTCAATGATACACTTATCAAAAAAACAAAATTGGGAAAAAATCGGGTGTCAATGATTCACTCCCCCAATTTTTTTTTTTAAATGAATCGGGTGTCAATGATTCACTCATCAAAAAAAAATTTTTTGAATGAATCAGGTGTCAATGATTATTCACTCATCCCCCCCCAAAAAATTCAATTAATCAGGTGAGTCAATGATTCACTCATCAATTTTTTTTTTTTACTTTTAATGAATCGGGTGTCAATGATTCACTAATCCCAATTTTTTTTTTATGAATCAGGTGAGTCAATGATTCACACATAAAAAAAAAATTGAATGAATCAGGTGAGTCAATGATTCACTCATCAAAACAAAAATGTAAAATTTGAATGAATCGGGTGAGTCAATGATAAACTTATCAAAAAAAAAGTTGGGAAAAAATCGGGTGTCAATGATTCACTCCCCCAATTTTTTTTTTTTAAATGAATCGGGTGTCAATGATTCACTCATCAAAAAAAATGTATTTGAATGAATCAGGTGTCAATGATTATTCACTCATCCCCCCCCCAAAAAAAATTCAATTAATCAGGTGAGTCAATGATTCACTCATCAATTTTTTTTTTTTACTTTTAATGAATCGGGTGTCAATGATTCACTAATCCCAATTTTTTTTTTATGAATCAGGTGAGTCAATGATTCACACATAAAAAAAAATTGAATGAATCAGGTGAGTCAATGATTCACTCATCAAAACAAAAATGTAAAATTTGAATGAATCGGGTGAGTCAATGATACACTTATCAAAAAAAAAATTGGGAAAAAATCGGGTGTCAATGATTCACTCCCCCAATTTTCTTTTTTTTAAATGAATCGGGTGTCAATGATTCACTCATCAAAAAAAAAAAATTATTTGAATGAATCAGGTGTCAATGATTATTCACTCATCCCCCCAAAAAAATATTTCAATTAATCAGGTGAGTCAATGATTCACTCATCAATTTTTTTTTAACTTTTAATGAATCGGGTGTCAATAATTCACTAATCCCAATTTTTTTTTTATGAATCAGGTGAGTCAACGATTCACTCAAAAAAAAAATGGAATGGAATGAATCGGGTGTCAATGATTCACTCATCAAAAAAAAATATTTGAATGAATCAGGTGTCAATGATTACTCACTCATCCCCCCCAAAAAATATTTCAATTAATCAGGTGAGTCAATGATTCACTCATCAATTTTTTTTTAAAACTTTTAATGAATCGGGTGTCAATGATTCACTAATCCCAATTTTTTTTTATATGAATCAGGTGAGTCAATGATTCACTCATAAAAAAAATAAAAAAATGGAATGATTGGGGTGTCAATGATTCACTCATAAAAAAAATAAAAAATGGAATGATTGGGGTGTCAATGATTCACTCATAAAAAAAATAAAAAAATGGAATGATTGGGGTGTCAATGATTCACTCATCAAAAAAATTTTTTTGAATGAATCAGGTGAGTCAATGATTCACTCATCAAAAAAAAATTTTATTTGAATGAATCAGGTGTCAATGATTATTCACTCATCCCCCCAAAAAATATTTCAATTAATCAGATGATTCACTCATCAAAAAAAAAGATTTGAAAGAAATGGGTTAGTCAATGGGTTAGTTTTTAATTGATCAGGTGTGTCAATGATTCACTCATCAAAAAAAAATTATTTGAATGAATCAGGTGTCAATGATTATTCACTCATCCCCCCCAAAAAATATTTCAATTAATCAGGTGAGTCAATGATTCACTCATCTTTTTTTTTTTTTTACTTTTAATGAATCGGGTGTCAATGATTCACTAATCCCAATTTTTTTTTTATATGAATCAGGTGAGTCAATGATTCACACATACATTTTTTTTTTAATGAATCAGGTGAGTCAATGATTCACTCATCAAAACAAAAATGTAAAATTTGAATGAATCGGGTGAGTCAATGATACACTTATCAAAAAAACAAAATTGGGAAAAAATCGGGTGTCAATGATTCACTCCCCAAATTTTTTTTTTTTAAGTGAATCGGGTGTCAATGATTCACTCATCAAAAAAAAATCATTTGAATGAATCAGGTGTCAATGATTATTCACTCATCCCCCCCCAAAAAATATTTCAATTAATCAGGTGAGTCAATGATTCACTCATCTTTTTTTTTTTTTTACTTTTAATGAATCGGGTGTCAATGATTCACTAATCCCAATTTTTTTTTTATATGAATCAGGTGAGTCAATGATTCACACATACATTTTTTTTTTAATGAATCAGGTGAGTCAATGATTCACTCATCAAAACAAAAATGTAAAATTTGAATGAATCGGGTGAGTCAATGATACACTTATCAAAAAAACAAAATTGGGAAAAAATCGGGTGTCAATGATTCACTCCCCAAATTTTTTTTTTTTAAGTGAATCGGGTGTCAATGATTCACTCATCAAAAAAAAATCATTTGAATGAATCAGGTGTCAATGATTATTCACTCATCCCCCCCCAAAAAATTTCAATTAATCAAGTGAGTCAATGATTCACTCATCAAATTTTTTTTTTTACTTTTAATGAATCGGGTGTCAATAATTCACTAATCCCAATTTTTTTTTATGAATCAGGTGAGTCAATGATTCACTCAAAAAAAAAAAAATGGAATGGAATGAATCGGGTGTCAATGATTCACTCATAAAAAAAATAAAAAATAAAAAAATGGAATGAATCAGGTGAGTCAATGATTCACTCATCAAAACAAAAATTTAAAATTTGAATGAATCGGGTGTCAATGATTTACTAATCCCCAAAAAAATGTAATTAATCAGGTGAGTCAATGATACACTTATCAAAAAAAAGAAAAAAGAAGGAATCGGGTGAGTCAATGATTTGTATTATTCACTCATCAATCTTTTATTTTTTTATTTTAACGAATCGGGTGTCAATGATTCACTCATCAAAAAAATATATAAATGAATCGGGTGTAAATGATTCACTCATCCAAAAAAATGTATTTGAATGAAATGGTTTTGTCAATGATTCACTTATCCAAAAAAAATATATATATATTTGAATTAATCAGGTGAGTCAATAGCCCCGTTTCCACCACAGGAACTTTACCCAGGAACCAGGAACTTTGGGTGGTACTTCGTGTGTTTTGACCGCAGGAACCAGGGTATAAATGAAGTTCCGGGTAAATATTTCCCCCTCCAAACGGCCCTGCTCACGAGGTGGTACTTTTTCAAAGTTCAGGAACTTTCGAGGGCGGGACTTGGGCGCTGAACATGCTGATTGGTTGAGCTCACGCAGCATTTTAGTTCAACAGGCATTTTTAAAAGTCTTTTGCGAGGTTCGTTCTGCGTTCAGTAAATATCAGTCTTGCTCTCTGTCTGATGGCGCGCGTTCGTCTCAGCCATCTCATGTTCAATGTCCGTAATAGCTGATAATAATATACATTGTCATTTTAAATCTAGCTTTACAAGCTTTCTGAATATGCTGCTGAATCTGCATATTAGTGCTCTTTTCTGTCGTTGTTAATTACCTCTTTAGTAAACCTATACATAACCAGCAAAAGCAGCACAGCTTGAATCTCTTCCATACTCGTTATTAAATTTTTTTCACCATGTAAACGACCTGACCGATTACTTTTAAGTGTGTGTCCTTACATGACGTGACGGCGCGCGCCGCGCTCATGTTGACAAGAGAGGAAAGCTCATTTTTCTGAGGGGTAAACTTTTTATTTCGTAAGTTATGAAGATAATGTTGGAGTAATGACACAGCGTATATTGCCCCAGGCAGTTTTTACTTTAACTGCGCCTGACAGAAGATTTTTTTTTCTGAGATGATTATTACACTTTACAACAAATAGCTATAAATAATACTGTATTAGTCCTGGTGGCCGTTAAGAGTTGCTATGGCTACAGTTAACACACTCCAGCTGCTGGAGAAAACAGCGGCGACATTTTTGATGCGGCAGACAAACTGCATGTCACAAAATGATTGCGATTGAAAGTCATCACATGTAAACACCAGATCGGTTTAGATAACGTCTCATGTAAACAGGCCACTAAATCTTTCAATCGGTACACTTAAAAATGATTACTGTCCTTCACTGATTTGGGAGGAACAGTCGCGCGCAGTCCTACATCACCGGACTAATTTGCCTAATCTTCTCGGAACTTTATCACGGTCGAAACACAGACAGCTGCAGGTCTGGGGAGAGAAAAGTTCCTGTAAAAAAGTTCCTGGTACAAATTGTTCCGGGTAATTTTGGTGGAAACGGGGCTAACGATTCATTTATCGCAAAAAACAACAACTGAATTAATCAGGTGAGTCAATGATTCATTCATGGCAAAAAACAACAACTGAATTAATCAGGTGAGTCAATGATTCACTTATCAAAAAAAAAATTTGAATTAATCAGGTGAGTCAATGATTCACTTATCAAAAAAAAAATTGAATTAATCAGGTGAGTCAATGATTCATTCATCGCAAAAACAACAACAACTGAATTAATCAGGTGAGTCAATGATTCATTCATCGCAAAAAAACAACAAAAACTGAATTAATCAGGTGAGTCAATGATTCACTTATCAAAAAAACAAAAAATCGAATTAATCAGGTGAGTCAATGATTCATTCATTGCAAAAAAAACAACAACAACTGAATTAATCAGGTGAGTCAATGATTCATTCATCACAAAAAACAACAACAACTGAATTAATCAGGTGAGTCAATGATTCATTCATCGCAAAAAACAACAACAACTGAATTAATCAGGTGAGACGATGATTCATTCATCGCAAAAAACAACAACAACTGAATTAATCAGGTGAGTCAATGATTCATTCATCGCAAAAAAACAACAATAAATTAATCAGGTGAGTCAATGATTCACTTATCAAAAAAAATAATAATAATCGAATTAATCAGGTGAGTCAATGATTCATTCATCGCAAAAAACAACAACAACTGAATTAATCAGGTGAGTCAATGATTCATTCATCGCAAAAAACAACAACAACTGAATTAATCAGGTGAGTCAATGATTCACTCATCAAAAAAAATTTTTTTTTTTTAATAATCAGGTGAGTCAATGATTCACTCATCCCAAAAAAATTATGTAATTAATCAGGTGAGTCAATGATTCACTCATCAAAAAAAATTTTTTTTTAATTAATCAGGTGAGTCAATGATTCATTCATCGCAAAAAACAACAACAACTGAATTAATCAGGTGTGTCAATGATTCACTCATCAAAAAAACAAAAAATCGAATTAATCAGGTGAGTCAATGATTCATTCATCGCAAAAAACAACAACAACTGAATTAATCAGGTGAGTCAATGATTCATTCATCACAAAAAACAACAACAACTGAATTAATCAGGTGAGACGATGATTCATTCATCGCAAAAACCAACAACAACTGAATTAATCAGGTGAGACGATGATTCATTCATCGCAAAAAAACAACAATAAATTAATCAGGTGAGTCAATGATTCACTTATCAAAAAAAAAATAATAATCGAATTAATCAGGTGAGTCAATGATTCATTCATCGCAAAAAACAACAACAACTGAATTAATCAGGTGAGTCAATGATTCACTCATCAAAAAAAAATTTTTTTTTTAAATAATCAGGTGAGTCAATGATTCACTCATCCCAAAAAAATTATGTAATTAATCAGGTGAGTCAATGATTCACTCATCAAAAAAAAAAATGTTTAATTAATCAGGTGAGTCAATGATTCACTCATCACAAAAACAACAACAACTGAATTAATCAGGTGTGTCAATGATTCACTCATCAAAAAAAATTTTTTTTTGAATTAATCAGGTGAGTCAATGATTCACTTATCAAAAAAAAATTGAATTAATCAGGTGAGTCAATGATTCATTCATCGCAAAAAACAACAACAACTGAATTAATCAGGTGAGTCAATGATTCACTCATCAAAAAAAAAAATATCAGGTGAGTCAATGATTCACTCATCCCCCAAAAATGTGTAATTAATCAGGTGAGTCAATGATTCACTCATCAAAACAAAAAAAAATTATTTGAATGAATCGGGTGTCACTTATCAAAAAAAAAAAAATATCAGGTGAGTCAATGATTCACTCATCCCCCAAAAATTCATTCATCGCAAAAAAACAACAATAAATTAATCAGGTGAGTCAATGATTCACTTATCAAAAAAACAAAAAATCGAATTAATCAGGTGAGTCAATGATTCATTCATCGCAAAAAAACAACAACAACTGAATTAATCAGGTGAGTCAATGATTCATTCATCGCAAAAAACAACAACAACTGAATTAATCAGGTGAGACGATGATTCATTCATCGCAAAAAACAACAACTGAATTAATCAGGTGAGTCAATGATTCATTCATCGCAAAAAAACAACAATAAATTAATCAGGTGAGTCAATGATTCACTTATCAAAAAAAATAATAATAATCGAATTAATCAGGTGAGTCAATGATTCATTCATCGCAAAAAACAACAACAACTGAATTAATCAGGTGAGTCAATGATTCACTCATCAAAAAATTTTTTTTTTTAAATAATCAGGTGAGTCAATGATTCACTCATCCCAAAAAACATTTTTTTTAATTAATCAGGTGAGTCAATGATTCACTCATCCCAAAAAAATTATGTAATTAATCAGGTGAGTCAATGATTCACTCATCCCAAAAAAATTATGTAATTAATCAGGTGAGTCAATGATTCACTCATCCCCAAAAAATTATGTAATTAATTAGGTGAGTCAATGATTCATTCATCGCAAAAAACAACAACAACTGAATTAATCAGGTGAGTCAATGATTCATTCATCGCACAAAACAACAACAACTGAATTAATCAGGTGAGACGATGATTCATTCATCGCAAAAAACAACAACAACTGAATTAATCAGGTGAGTCAATGATTCATTCATCGCAAAAAACAACAACAACTGAATTAATCAGGTGAGACGATGATTCATTCATTGCAAAAAACAACAACTGAATTAATCAGGTGAGTCAATGATTCACTCATCAAAAAAATGTTTTTTTTTTTATTAATCAGGTGAGTCAATGATTCACTCATCCCAAAAAATTTATGTAATTAATCAGGTGAGTCAATGATTCACTCATCAAAAAAAAAAAAAAATCTTTGATTTGAATGAATCGGGTGAGTCAATGATTTACTCATCAAAATAAAACAAATTATTTTAATGAACCGGGTGAGTCAATGATTCACTCATCAAAAAATATATATTTGAATGAATAGGGTGAGTCAGTGATTCAATTATCAAAAAAGATATATTTGAATGAATCAGGTGAGTCAACCATTCACTCTTCCAAAAAAAAAATATTTGAATGAAATGGGTTAGTCAGTGATACACTCATCAAAAATATATATATATTTGAATGAATCGGGTGTCAATGATTCACTCATCCCAAAAAAGAAAACATTTGAATTAATCAGGTGAGTTAATGATTCACTCATCAAAAACTGATTTAATGATTCACTAAATTCATTCAAAGCAACAATTTTTTTTAAATAGTAAATAATTGACTCACCTGATTCATTCAAATCAAAATATTTTTTGGATGACTCAATGAATCACTCATCAAAAAAAAAAAAAAATCTTTGGCTGAATCAGGTGAGAGATTCATTAACTCACCCAATTCATTAAAATCAAATATTTTTTTTCACTCAAAGACTTCACTTTTTCCAATACTAGATGAATCAGTGTTTTTAAACGAAACTCTTGAGTGTATGATTCAATAACTCACTCATAAAGACTTCACTTGTTTCATTACAGGATGAATCAGCATTTTTGAACGAAATTCTTGAGTGAATGATTCAATGACTCATTTAAAGACCTCAAAGACAATCCGCATTCATGAACGAATCTCTTGAATGAATGATTGAGTGACTTACTTAAAGACTTCACTTGTTTCATTACTGGATGAATCAGTGTTTTTGAACGAAACACTTGAGTGAATGATTCAACGACTCACTCAAAAAGAATTCACTTGTTTCATTACAGGATGAATCAGCGTTTTTGAACAAAACTCTTGAGTGAATGATTCAATGACTCATTTAAAGACTTCAAAGACAATCCGCATTCATGAACGAATCGCTTGAATGAATGATTCAGTGACTCTCTTAAAGACTTCACTTGTTTCTGCAATGTATTGAAATAAACTACAAATGAACTAGAAGTATCCAGTGAAGGGAAGGACAATGTTTTACCTGCACAGGACGAGCTGAGCGGCGAGTGGCAGGCGTGTGAATTGCTGCTCTGCGTGTGTGTGTGAGAGTGTGTGTGCTGCCGAGTGCAGCAGCGTCTGAGGAGAGTTGCAGCTGTTCTCGTTCCACAGTAACATGTGTGTGTAATTCCCAGACAGCCTGAGCTCTGACACAGACACATACAGAAGACCGACAGGAAGAGCCACTAACTGATTACCTTCAACGTTCAGAGACCTCAGAGACCTGAACACACACACACACGCACATACTGAATGGACACACTGCTGTTGTGCTCTTATAGAATAAATACTGAGTGAATTCTATTATTAAGGTCCGTACACACCGTTATTGCTATAATTAAAAGTCTAGTTTTTGATAGTTATCGCTATAGTTATAGCTAGTTTTCGTTAGCTATAGCTATAGTTATTATAACTGTCAATTTTGTTAGTTATTGCTAAAGTTATAACTAAGTTTTCGTTAGTTATAACTATAGTTATTTTGTTAGTGTTTTTGTTAGTTATAACTATAGTTATTTGGTTAGTGTTTTCGTTAGTTATCGCTGCAGTTATTTCTTTAGTGTTTTCGTTAGTTATCGCTATAGTTATTTTGTTAGTGTTTTCGTTAGTTATAACTATAGTTATTTTGTTAGTGTTTTCGTTAGTTATAACTATAGTTATTTTGTTAGTGTTTTCGTTAGTTATAACTATAGTTATTTTGTTAGTGTTTTCGTTAGTTATAACTATAGTTATTTTGTTAGTGTTTTCGTTAGTTATCGCTATAGTTATTTTGTTAGTGTTTTCGTTAGTTATAACTATAGTTATTTTGTTAGTGTTTTCGTTAGTTATCGCTGCAGTTATTTCTTTAGTGTTTTCGTTAGTTATCGCTATAGTTATTTTGTTAGTGTTTTCGTTAGTTATAACTATAGTTATTTTGTTAGTGTTTTCGTTAGTTATAACTATAGTTATTTTGTTAGTTTTTTTGTTAGTTATCGCTGCAGTTATTTCTTTAGTGTTTTCGTTAGTTATCGCTATAGTTATTTCGTTCGTGTTTTTGTTAGTAATCGCTACAGTTATAACTATAGTTATTTTGTTAGTGTTTTTGTTAGTTATCGCTATAGTTATTTTGTTAATGTTTTTGTTAGTAATCGCTAGTTATTTCTTTAGTGTTTTCGTTAGTAATCGCTAGAGTTATTTCGTTAGTGTTTTCGTAAATTATCGCTGCAGTTATTTCTTTAGTGTTTTCGTTAGTTATCGCTATAGTTATTTCGTTCGTGTTTTTGTTAGTAATCGCTATAGTTTCAATTATAGTTATTTTGTTAGTGTTTTCGTTAGTTATCGCTATAGTTATTTTGTTAATGTTTTTGTTAGTAATCGCTAGAGTTATTTCTTTAGTGTTTTCGTTAGTTATCGCTATAGTTATTTCGTTCGTGTTTTTGTTAGTAATCGCTATAGTTTCAACTATAGTTATTTTGTAAGTGTTTTCATTAGTTATCGCTATAGTTATTTCGTTCGTGTTTTTGTTAGTAATCGCTATAGTTTCAACTAGTTATTTCGTTAGTGTTTTCGTTAGTTATCGCTATTGTTATTTCGTTAGTGTTTTCGTTAGTTATCGCTATTGTTATTTCGTTAGTGTTTTCGTTAGTTATCGATATTGTTATTTCGTTAGTGTTTTCGTTAGTTATCGATATTGTTATTTCGTTAGTGTTTTGGTTAGTTATAACTATAGTTATTTTGTTAGTGTTTTTGTTATTAATCGCTATAGTTATTTCATAAGTGTTTTCGTTAGTTATCGCTATAGATATAACTATAGTTATTTTGTTTGTGTTTTTGTTAGCTATTGTTATAGATTTAACTATAGTTATTTTGTTAGTTATCGCTATAGTTATAACTGTAGTTATTTTGTAAGTGTTTTTGTTAATTATCGCTATAGTTATTTTGTTAGTGTTTTTGTTAGTAATCGCTATAGTTATTTCGTTAGTGTTTTCGTTAGTTATCACTATTATTTCGTTAGTGTTTTCGTTAGTTATCGCTATAGTTATTTTGTTAGTGTTTTTGTTAGTAATCGCTAGAGTTATTTCGTTAGTGTTTTTGTTAGTAATCGCTATAGTTATTTCATTAGTGTTTTAGTTAGTTATCGCTATTGTTATTTTGTTAGTGTTTTTGTTAGTAATCGCTATAGTTATTTCGTTAGTGTTTTCGTTAGTTATCGCTATTGTTATTTTGTTTGTGTTTTTGTTAGTTATCGCTATTGTTATTTTGTTAGTGTTTTCGTTAGTTATCGCTATTGTTATTTTGTTAGTGTTTTTGTTAGTAATCGCTAGAGTTATTTCGTTAGTGTTTTTGTTAGTAATCGCTATAGTTATTTTGTTAGTGTTTTTGTTAGTAATCGCTATAGTTATTTTGTTAGTGTTTTCGTTAGTTATCGCTATTGTTATTTTGTTAGTGTTTTCGTTAGTTATCGCTATTGTTATTTTGTTAGTGTTTTCGTTAGTTATCGCTATTGTTATTTTGTTAGTGTTTTCGTTAGTTATCGCTATTGTTATTTTGTTAGTGTTTTTGTTAGTAATCGCTAGAGTTATTTCGTTAGTGTTTTTGTTAGTAATCGCTATAGTTATTTTGTTAGTGTTTTTGTTAGTTATCGCTATTGTTATTTTGTTAGTGTTTTCGTTAGTTATCGCTATTGTTATTTTGTTTGTGTTTTTGTTAGTTATCGCTATTGTTATTTTGTTAGTGTTTTCGTTAGTTATCGCTATTGTTATTTCGTTAGTGTTTTCGTTAGTTATCGCTATAGTTATTTCTTTAGTGTTTTTGTTAGTTATCGCTATAGTTATTTCTTTAGTGTTTTTGTTAGTTATCGCTATAGTTATTTCGTTAGTGTTTTCGTTAGTTATCGCTATAGTTATAACTATAGTTATTTTGTTTGTGTTTTCGTTAGCTATCGCTATAGATATAACTATAGTTATTTTGCTAGTTATCGCTATAGTTATAACTATAGTTATTCAGTTAGTGTTTTCGTTAGTTATCGCTACAGTTATTGCTATCATAATAGTAATGCTATAGTTCTTGTTTAATGTATTATTATAGTTATGAGTTTAGGTGTGATCGGCCCTTTAGTCTGAAGAATGATTTGGTATGAAATGATTGTTAATAATGACTGATCTGAAGGTTGACCTGAGGTGTCTGACGTCACTGCTGAGGGATCTGAGGAGATTATAGGACACGTCCAGATGCTTCAGACAGGGCAGAGAGTACAGCCTACACACACACACACACATAGTGTCAGGCCAAGCGCTGAAACTGCATTATGTGGTAACAAACAGAACGATGCAAAGAACCAGAGCAGCAGAACCATTAAAACTCATAAGGGTGATATATAAACTGTCAGTGTCATTTAACACACATTATATATTGCCTTTTTTCTTGATCACATATTTTTAGTAATCATCATAATCCTGTGAAATTCAAATTTAGTCAGAAATATAGCTTTGATTTCCAAATGATTTAGTAAAATATACAGTTTGTATTAAAACATGTTTGGTTTAGTACATTTGCTTTCCATTTTGATTTTTTCAGTGCTTTCACTTCTGCAATAATCTGCTGAATGCTCAACCTTTTAAAGCATTCGTGAATTACAAGGGGCAGTTAACAGGTAAACATAAATTATAATTGCATTAAAGATATTTTACAGCAACAAGGATGTAATAAAAAAATAGCTGAGAATTATAAAATGTGTAAATTTGTAAAGTGTGTGTGTGTGCGTGCGTGCGTGTGAGAGCGAGTGAGTGTGGTGTGTGTCCGAGTGAGTGAGTGAGTGTGTGTGTGTGTGTGTGTGTGTGTGTGTGTGTGTGTGTGTGTGTATGTGTGTGTATGTGTGTGTATGTGTGTGTGAGAGAGAGAGAGTAAGTGAGTAAGTGTGGTGTGTGTGTCCGAGTGAGTGAGTGAGTGAGTGAGTGAGTGAGTGAGTGAGTGAGTGAGTGAGTGAGTGAGTGAGTGAGTGAGTGAGTGAGTGAGTGAGTGAGTGAGTGAGTGAGTGAGTGTGTATAATGTCATAGGGTATGACACAGGTATTACAGGAGAGGGTGAAATATGAGGACATTACCCATGGCCCCACTTTACAAAAGGCTTATAAATCACACAGGAGGAGTTTTTATGAGAAAGTAAAAATGCTGAATGTTTCCTGTGATGGGTTGGTTTAGGGGCAGTGTGTGTGTGTGTGTGTGTGTGTGTGTGTGTGTGTGTGTGTGATTGGTAGGTTTAGGGGCAGTGTGTGTATGTGTGTGTGTGTGTGTGTGTGTGTGTGTGTGTGTGTGTATGTGTGTGTATGTGTGTGTATGTGTGTGTGAGAGAGAGAGAGTAAGTGAGTAAGTGTGGTGTGTGTGTCCGAGTGAGTGAGTGAGTGTGTGAGTGAGTGAGTGAGTGAGTGAGTGAGTGAGTGAGTGAGTGAGTGAGTGAGTGAGTGAGTGAGTGAGTGAGTGAGTGAGTGAGTGAGTGAGTGAGTGAGTGAGTGAGTGAGTGAGTGAGTGAGTGTGTATAATGTCATAGGGTATGACACAGGTATTACAGGAGAGGGTGAAATATGAGGACATTACCCATGGCCCCACTTTTCAAAAGGCTTATAAATCACACAGGAGGAGTTTTTATGAGAAAGTAAAAATGCTGAATGTTTCCTGTGATGGGTTGGTTTAGGGGCAGTGTGTGTGTGTGTGTGTGTGTGTGTGTGTGTGTGTGTGTGTGTGTGTGTGTGTGTGTGTGTGTGTGTGTGTGTGTGTGTGTGTGTGTGTGTGTGATTGGTAGGTTTAGGGGCAGTGTGTGTATGTGTGTGTGTGTGTGTGTGTGTGTGTGTGTGTGTGTGTGTGTGTGTGTGTGTGTGTGTGTGTGTGTGTGTGTGTGTGTGTGTGTGTGTGTGTGTGTGTGTGTGTGTGTGTGTGTGTGTGTGTGATTGGTAGGTTTAGGGGCAGTGTGTGTATGTGTGTGTGTGTGTGTGTGTGTGTGTGTGTGTGTGTGTGTGTGTGTGTGTGTGTGTGTCTCACTGGTTGGGCAGCTGTGTGATCTTGCAGAAGGAGGCGACCAGCGTCTGGAGCTTGTGGAGTTTGTTGATTTGAGCAGGAAGCTCCTGTATGGGGTTATTCCTCATCTTCAACACCTGCAGCTGATGAAGATCACACACCTGAGAGAGGAAGACGAGGAGCGTCAAACACCATCTGAGTCCTGACAGCAAACAGAGCGAGTGTAAGTGAAGCACCTCCGGAGGAACGTGTGTGAGGTCATTAAAGGACAGGTTCAGATACTGGAGACGCTCAGACAATGCCGTCACGTCAGGAAGATCGCAGATGAAATGAGCCTGTTGGAAAACACACACACACCTCATTATTACTGTAAATCCTACTGAGAACAGCCCTTTACCACGGTAAAATCACTGTAACACACATCTACGAGTGGATTATTTATTTAACTGACACCAGCGTTCAATAAACAGCTACATTTGTTCTTCTTAAAGGGATAGTTCACCCAAAAATGAAATTTCTCTCATCATTTACTCTCCCTCATGTTGTGTACTCTCCCCAAACCTGTATGAGTTTCTTTCTTCTGCTGAACACAAAGTAAGATATTTTGAAGAATGTTTGTGTCCAAGCACAGAAAACAATCATTGACTACCATAGTAGGGAAAGAAATACTATGGTAGTCAATGGTTGCTCTCTGTGCTTTGTTACAAACATTCTTCAAAATATCTTCCTTTGTGTAGCTAATAACATCCCTGTTTTCTCCACATCGACTGTACAGCCGAATCAAATTTTGTTGCAATATTTTCCTGTTTAAAACTGTGAAGCTGCTTTGAAACAATCGGCATTGTAAAAGCGCGATATAAATAAAGTTGACTTGACTTGACTTCAGCAGAAGAAAGAAACTCATACAGGTTTGGAACAACATGAGGGAGAGTAAATGATGAGAGAATTTTCTTTTTTTGGTGAACTATCCCTTTAATGATTAGAGTAACCAATGATAATGCATCCATTTACACTTGTAAAATATTTCAAGTTAATAGTTTTGGAAACGTGCACATATTCTTACTTATATGTCATACTTATAAACTGAAGCTAATATTGACACTAGACTTCATTTCACTCAACGTGACCAACAGTTCCCTAAACTGCAAATAAAAATAAATGAGGCAAGAGGGAAGTGCTCATGCCCTTCTTCCCTTTTTAATCCGAATGTTTCATTTCCTAAAGACATAAAGCTCATTGTGTGGATGCAGAAGCGTCACCTACAGAAGATCTGCTGTCCACACGGCCGGACTGAGACGTGGAACGCTGAGAACAAAATCTTTCTTTACTTGGACAGAGGAACTTAAGTCTGAGTTTTCACTGAACTGAGTCACTGACCTCACACAGGATGTTTCTGAGTTTGCAAATGTGCCATAAATGCAGCATCTCACACTGACAACGAATAAAATAAAAATCATACAACTGCATTAAGCGTTTGCTTCAATAATAAGCATCAGATATATGTTTTTTTTTCAGGAATTGGCCAGTGATGATTATTCCATCATACGATTCATGGTTTCAAAGGCACCATAACATCTAATGAGCTACAACAAGGGTTTTCAGACTGGGACTCCAGAAGGTTAAATGGGTCCCCAGAACATTTCAGAGAATAAAAAGACACCGCAAATCCCCCTAATGTCGTTCCACATCCGTAAGACCTCCGTTCATCTTCACACACAGTTTAAGATATTTTATATTTAGTCCGACAGCGTATGCGAGTGTATGCACACCAGTGGCGGCTACTGGTCTGTCAGAGAGGGGAAGCTCATTTTCGGCCAATTGTCTTATTTATTTAAAAGTAAATTCTGCCCTACGTTCCTTTTCAAGAAAATGGTCTTTTACCCTGTGAATGAATGAACGATCTAAAAAAATATTAAACTCTGTAAAACTGAAACAAGGAATGTGGTGTATAATTGTGTGAAATGTATGATGAAAATCAAGCAATATCGCCAAGCAAATATCAAAGAAATAGGTTGCAGAAGTTTTTATTTCGACTGAACTTGAGAAATTCGCGATGGGACTGAGCGCGAATAGCTTCAGTGATTCCTTATAGTACAGAATCGCTGTCAGTCAAAAGGAGATGCAGACCCTCCAATCATCACGCAGAAGCTCAGAGTCCGGGCCAGCCCACTCCCCATTCACTCCCAGAGACGCTGAGCGTCCGTGGGCGGGACATAATCGCAGCGTTTATCCAATGACCGTCTAGTTTCAAAGCGCTGAAAAAAACCGTTTAAAGCAGCCCCATTGAAGTCAACGGACGCTGGGCTTCAATAGGGAAATGCACTGACGCTGCGGGAATGTATGAGAAGGAAATCGAGTCAGCCGACCTGCTATATGTAACTGATTCTGAACGAACTCGTCTTTGAGATGAACGTTTTCTAACGCATTTTTAGTCAATACAATGTTAATATAATAATACATATTTGACCATTAATTTTGTGACATTATAAGGGAAGCCGAGCTTCCCTTGCAGTCTTAAAGAAATCGCCACTGATGCACACTATACTGTCCATGTCCAGAAAGGGAATAAAAACATCATCACAGTAGTCCATATGAGACATCAGTGGGTTAATTAGAGTCTCTTGAAGCATCCAAAATACATTTGGGTCCAAAAATAACAAAAACTACGACTTTATTCAGCATTGTCTTCTGTGTTCCTCAAATAAAGAGTCAAACGGTCATGAATCAGTGAATCGATCACACTGCAAAAAATGCTTTTCTTACTTAGTATTTTTGTCTTGTTTCTAGTCTAAATATCAGAAAATTCTTAAAACAAGAAGTATTTACTAGACAAGCAAAAGTAATTGTCTTGTTTTGGAGAAAAATAACTCAAAATTAAGAGTTTTTGCTTAAAATAATCTATAATCTGCCAGTGGGGTGAGAAAAATAATCTTAATTCAAACAGAAAACAAGATTATTTTTCTCACCCCATTGGCAGATTATTTTACTTATTTTAAGCAAAAACTTAACTCAACTTAACTCTCTTAATTTTGAGTTATATTTTCCCAAAACAAGACAATTACTTTTGCTTGTCTAGTAAATACTTCTTGTTTTAAGAATTTTCTGATATTTAGACTAGAAACAAGACACAAATACTAAATAAGAAAAGCATATTTTGCAGTGCACGTAAGCTGCTTACATTTATTGTAGAATTACGCTTATACAAATAATTTTTATTTGAAAAATGTTCTTCTTTAGGTTTTTACATCCAACATTAAAGTAGGCTATAGCCAATTTATGAAGTTTGGAAATAATATTTTTTTTCTCTTTGTCTTGGATTGACTTGTAAGGTCCAGGAGACATTGTGAACCTGCTGCATCTCTTCTATCTCAGATAGGAGTACCCGAATTTAGAGAATATTTATCACCATTATATATTTTTTTAATTATTTTTACAACTGTTTTAATTATCCTTGTTTTTATTTTTAATTCTCACACATGGTATTTTTATTTCTTATGCATATGTTATTGCTATTTTAATTCATTTCTATGCATAGGCGTAATTTGCGGGTGGGACATGTCCCCACCACTTTTTGAAACGTTGAAACATCTTGCTTCACGGATGAACCTAACTAATACAAACAAAACATCTCTGGTTAACTAGAAGAGCATCATTTCATTCGTTGTTATATAAGAGGCGATCTGGCGCTCGTTGCTGCTGTTATCAGTGGCGCGTGCATGTGCAGTCTACACAGACAAATAAACTTGCCTTGCCTATTTATAATGTCACACAATTTATTTTTTCATAGGCCTAGATAAAAATAGATGGATTTTAGGAAGGGGGTCCCACATAAAATCCATCATATTGGGGGTCCTTGGCATCATAAAGCTTGAAAACCCCTGAGCTAGAACACACTCAACTGAGCAAATATCACTGACATCCCATCCAACAGGGAAAGTTCTCAGAACGGTCTGCCAAGGATATGAACAAACATAATTATATTAATGATTTATTCCTTTGTTGTAATCATTTCTTACCCTTATTAGTTGCTGATGACACCAATCTCATTGCAGTGCACGAGGATTTTGTCACCCTGATCAAACATGTTAATGACGAGTTAAAAATATTATCAAATTGGTTTCGTACTAACAGGCTAACGCTCAATGTCAAAAAAAGTAATTTTATGATATTTCACAATATTAATACATTTTATCCCAAAGAACATGCTGGTATAGAAATTGATGGAGCTCCAGTTATTCAAGTAGCTTCAACAAAATTTCTCGGTGTCCTGATTGACGAAGGTTTAACTTGGTCCAAACATATTGATCTAGTTTGTACAAGATCCTCTAAAATGTTAAATATTTTAAGAATCGTTTTACCTTCAATTCACTCATCTGCTCATTTAACACTTTATTATAGTTTTTTATTCCCCTTTATGAATTATTGCAACATTGTCTGGGGTGCTACTTTTCCCACTTATCTCGCAAAAATTTCAAAAATTCAGAAGAAGTTCTTGCGTATGATCTCCAACTCTTCTAAATATGCTCCTTCTGCACCTCTATTTCTTAGATTCAAGATTCTTCCAATTGAGAAAGTCAATGTTTATTTATCATGCATATTTATTCATAAATTCATTTATAAGAGAGAAGACCTTCCACCAACATTACAACACTTTTTTACTTTCATTTCAGATACTCATATCCATCAAACAAGGCATAGAGAAATAAATCTTGTTTTACCGTTCTCTAGAACTTCAGGTCATAAAACTGACCTCAGTTTTAGGGGTCCTCAACTATGGAGTAAATTAAGTTTGTCCCTAAGATCTATGTCATCTTTATTCGTCTTTAAAAAACAGTTGAAAGATCTTTTAACTTTACTATGACAGTCTTTTGTCTTAGTTTCCTGTAGTATATTTCATATGCTGCTCTTCTCCTTTGATCCTCCTTTACCATTACCCTTCAACATCTGTAACCTTAAGTTAAAAGGATAATCAGGCTTCTGAAAATGTGTTTTTCACCCTTTTTTATTTTTTATTCAACTTATTTGTCTGCGTGTCTTTTCTGTCTTTTTTGTTTTTTCATGTAAGTGGAGTGGAACTCTGTATAAACCCAATTGGGCTTCGTTCCACCCCTTGTACTGTATCCATGTGATATCCGTGCAGAATAAATAAATAATAAATAATAAATAATAACATCACACTGCAAAAAATGCTGTTCTTACTTAGTATTTTTGTCTCGTTTCTAGTCAAAATATCTAAAAAATCTTACATTAAGAAAAATTTACTAGACAAGTACAAATTATTGTCTTGTTTTGGGGAAAAATAACTCAAAATTAAAAGAGTTTTTGCTTAAAATAAGCCAAATAATCTGCCAATATTTTAATTATTTTAAGAACTGGACATTTTGAACGTTTTAGCGAACATTTAGAAATCATAACTTAAAGTTAGTAAAACCATCTTTGAACATATTTTTGTTTGCTGGGATGTTTAGTTCCCAGTACAAGATCTCACTTAAGTTCAGACACACAGTTTTGGTGTTTGGATGTTACTGCACACACATACACAATCTCTCACACTCTCACACTCATCTGGTTCACTATCTTAGTAGGGACTCTCCACAAACGTAATGGTGTTACAAACTGTATATTTTCTCACCTTACACTAACTCTACCCCTAAACCTACTCATCACACACACACACTTACACAGACACACACACACACACACACACACACACACACACACACACACACACACACACACACACACACAAAATCTCCCACACGTCTGGTTCACTATCTTAGTAGGGACTCTCCAAGGCGAGTTCCCATGAGGCTGTGTGAATTCAGGTTGAAGTCTCTACTGGGATGGACAAACATGGACGCGCACACACACACACACACACACACACACACACACACACACACACACACACACACACACACACACACACACACACACACACTCACACACACACACACACACAAAATCTCCCACACGTCTGGTTCACTATCTTAGTAGGGACTCTCCAAGGCGAGTTCCCATGAGGCTGTGTGAATTCAGGTTGAAGTCTCTACTGGGATGGACAAACATGGACGCGCACACACACACACACACACACACACACACACACACACACACACACACACACACACACACACACACGCGCGCGCGCACATCAGTACTCACCCCATCTGAGGGTTGAACTCCATTAAGTAACTTAATTAAGGCTGTTAAGGCTATTTTATTCACTTTAAACATCTGATGAAGTGATACTTTTGTCTTTAATACAAACGATACTGAGTTATTAATAAATTAGCAGAGACAAAAAAAATAATAATTGATGTATTTTCCATATGTCCGATATTTTAGCGATTATTGTTTGGTAGCTTGTTGTAAGTCACCCACTACAACTGACATGTGTGAACTGATATTAGGCTAATACTGTAGATCTAACGCTGTGTTGGGTTTTGCTCAATGCTGTGTGGAAGAAGCAAGTTCATTTAATAATTATATTACTGCGTGGTGAACCTATAACTCATCTATTTAAAGCTACACTGTTTAACTTTTTTTGTTTATTCTTAGCTAAAAACACTACCAAAAATATATGTGCTCATTAATGTATATTTACTTCTTTCAAGTAATAAAGTATTCTCGTAAGTTTATAATATGCCATTGAAAATACATACGGGTGAGGGGTTTGAATGCCGGTCGCCATGTTGCTCCTCCATCTTGAAAGTACATTAGCCAAAGAGGGACATACCCCGTAAATTCAAGCTTCGCCTTTCGCGTTTAACACTCGATGGCGCCGTGTCGAATGTGAAGAGGGGGATTGCCATGTTAATCTTGGACTAAATCGGCCACCGTAGGAGTTAAACCGAAATCAGAATTGAGAGGAACAGAAACTATTATTCACTGGATGGTCATACACCGCTAGATGGGGGAAATATCACACACCGTGTAGCTTTAAAAAAAACAATTGTTTTGTGTTGTTGGCCAGATAAAATGAGAGAAAAGAAATACGGACATAAGATAATTTTTCAGTGCACCAAAACACCACACATCTCCTTACAAGTACAATTTTGGCTGTATTATGTGTGTCCCGTTTAAAAATTACCCTTGAGAAATGGTTGCGTTTATTGTCTCCACCAGGGGTGGTGTTTACGTATGGAAGAGTATAGCAGTTGCCATACACTGGCATTCAGACAAGCAGTGGAAATTAACCACTTCAGCTCTGCAGCAAATTTCAAATAATTATGACGTATGCAAATTTGGACCCACATGTGGGTCGCAGAGCTGAAGGGGTAACGGCTCATGATGCCACTCGTTAATTTTAAAAGCAAATTCAAACAGTCTGAGCTAATGCCGTGTCCTTACCAGGCACAATGTCAAATGTGACAAGGTTTCAGCGACAAACCAGACTCGACCGAGATCAATCAATCAAAAAGCACAGCCAATCAGAAGAGCGTGTGGGCGGGCTCTCTACAAGCGCACCAGAGATGGACAAAGTACACAACTCTATTACTTGAGTAAAAGTAAAAGTACTTCTGGTCCAATATTACTCCGTTACAAGTGAAAGTTGTAAAAACTGATTTTTTACTCAAGTAAAAGTACAGAAGTATTTGTTTTCAAAAGTACATAACTATCAAAAGTAAATTTCCTTCTGTATGTCAGCGCATAATTTTATTATTGTTGTATAAATGCACATTATGCCATCATGGTTTAAGCCAGTCAGTGACGCTCCATCTGACACACTAGCAGACGACTAACTTAAACTCATTTAAATACTTGTAGAAAAGTTACAAAGCTCTTTATAAAGCTGCTGTCACTTTAAGACCGAATGCACGGATCCAATACACTGATACACATCTGATATTCTCACACTTTACTCTTCTCTTTCTCCCAGACGTTTATATTTGTAATATTTTATAAGACATGCATCAAGTGTATGCCGACTAAACTAATCTTGATTTTTTTTAAAAACTGAAACATACTTTCAAAGTATGGCTATGAGTGCACACACTGTGCCTAAGAACCGTCTTCTTCCATTTTGCTATGAACTGATCAGTGTTCAAAAAAAGTTGGGCAAATGTTTATGACCCTATAAGAGCGATTCCTGACAGACTGTCTGAAACAACGACAACAAAACACCTTTTAAAGAAGGAAAAACTCATCCACCGACTTTCAGAGCTGCTACAGAAACGACTTTTGACCTTGATAGAAATGTAGTGGAGTAAAAAGTACGATATTTGTCTTTCAAATGTAGTGAAGTTAAAGTCATAAGATTACAGAAAAAATTATATTCAAGTAAATGTACTTATTTACTGTCCACCTCTGAAGCACACTGACTGCATTCGCAACGAAATGAATAAGTACACTGCAAAAATGCTTACTTAGTCTAAATATCTAAGAATTCTTAAAACAAGAAGTATTTACTAGACAAGCTAAATTATTGTCTTGTTTTGGGAAACAATAACTAAAAAAAATTCAATCAGTAAAGTTTTCAAAGTTTTTTTCAAACTAAAAGTTTTTGCTTAAAATAAGCTAAATAATCTGCCAGTGGGGTAAACAAAAGATTCTTAAAACAACATTATTTTTCTTACCCCATTGGCAGATTATTTTTTCTCAAAACAAGACAATAATTTGTACTTGTCTACTTAATGTTTCTTAAGAATGAATGTTTTTAGATATTTAGACTAGAAACGAGACAAAAATACTAAGTAAGAAAAGCATTTTTTGCAGTGTACAATATCGAAATTTCTAAATCTTAAACCATTTTAGCATGATAAAAAAAATACTTACTGCATGCCTTTATTATAGAATACTCTTGTTTGTTCACCTTGAGTTGACAGTTTGACATTAGTTGTTTCGTCTCATTTATTTTCAAGATCTGAGGTGAATTATCCATTGTTGTTTCCAGTAAGGCTATGTGTATAAAAGGTCACAAAAATATATTCAAACTCTCTTTAAATTCTTTTTACATTAAATAAAGCACATTTGTATGTTGTTCCAGTCACAAAGCTGTGGGAATAAAAACTTTTTATAAAATAGAATCGTTGTGAATCGGCTTTGCGGCTGGTTAGTACAAAAAACTCTGATTAACATAGATCATTTTTCTCACGTGGTTAGGACACAGTGAATTATAGGGCTGTTTCAGTATTTGCATTGATTTTGTATTAAGTCTGTTGTTAAGTTTTTTTTAGTGGATTTTGTCCACATTTTGTTTAAAGGAAGACTCCAGAGTTTTTAGAAATAGGGCTTATTCAACTTCTTTCCTACATTTAGATATGTGGGCAAATGCATTTTTGTCTCAGTGCATGCATTGTTTTAGTTTGGCAGGGTCGCCGCTAGCTTAGCTTAGCATAATGAATGGAATCCTATGTTGCCAACTATCATGTCCCAAGTAAGTGATCAAAAAAAAAAAAAACACCCACCTAATTACTTCTTGAGGCCTGCGTACTCACAGCGAGTACAAATAGCGATGCAGATTAAGACTAGGCGATTTCCTCGGCAGATATTGACTTGGGACTATATTATGGGGAAGCAGAGATATCACAGCTCTCATCCTCACGACCTCCGGCTGTTGAGCAATCGCAATGAGTTGCGTGATATCTCTGCTTTGCCTGTTTGCCTGTGAATACGCAGGGCACAAAAAGGTGTTTTGGGTTTGTTTTGGATCACTTTTACTCAGGACATGCTAGCTGGCAACATAGGATCCCATTCATTATGCTAAGCTAAGCTAGCGGCGACCCTGCCAAACTAAAACAATGCATGCACTGAGACAAAAATGCATTTGCCCACATATCTAAATGTAGGAAAGAAGTTGAATAAGCCCTATTTCTAAAAACAGTGGTGTTCCTTTAAATATAATGTGATTATTTGGGAATGTTGTTGTTGTATGGCCAAAAGGACTCATGCCATACCCTAGGGTTTTTGTGAAACGCCGCCACTGGTCTCCCACCCCAGCTGTTAGATGAAATGTACGCCCACACACTCACACACACCTTAAAGCTGAGGCTCGTTCCTCCGTGCGTGATGCAGTCGAGGAAGGTCAGCTCAGACACACTGATGGCTTCACACACTCCTCCGCCCCGAAACGGCGAGCGGGAACGACGGGAGCCCAGGAAGTGTTTGCTGGTCACCGCGCTCAGAAGAACTTCATGAGCTGAGGACACATAAGCAACACACACACAGGTCTTGAGCAGCCAATCAGAATGACTTAAGAGGGGTCATGTGACACACGTGTTCTTGCCTGTGTACAGCTCATGAAGTGTATGTGACGTCCACAGCTGATCCTCTGATTGATCTTCAGACGCTCGACACACTCCACAATCACTCCTGAAAGAGTTTCGAGCTCGTGCTTCCATCTGAACCATCGCTGCCAACTCTGAACACACACATGGGGAAAAAGGGCGTGGCAACTAAACATTAAATATTCAACAACTGTTTTACAACTGATAAGTTTAACGAATGTGATGGATTATTTAGAGTGTGTTTGTATTCATACAGGAGCTAATATGTGTCTGCCATGCAGTCACTGATGACTGTTGACTGTGGCTCTTTCTTGCAAGAAATAAACCTTTATAAAGATAATTGGCCAATGTTTGTATCTTATTCAGTAACGCGACGGAGTTCATTCTTTTGGCATTACAACGAACAACAGTAACATACAGTGAGGCAAAAAACTTTAATTTTACCATTTTGAATTAAAAAAATGCAATTATTTAAATAATGTCAAGAGTGAATGTGTGCATGTTATTAAATAAAATATTATTTGCAAAATGCTGTGTTCAATTATTATGTATTATTATTTGTTATTAATTATGTAACTTAATAATAAAAATGTATCTTTTATTAAAAAGCATTCCACTCAAAAATGTATTTAGGTTTAAATTGATAATGTATTTGGATTACGCAATTTTAATATAAACTTATAAATGTAATGTGATGCATAAATGTATGTTAACCGAATGTTTTAAATGCATTGTAACATGGTTTATACACTGTAAAAAAATATTTAGAAAAAAAGTTACATGGTTGCCTTAAAATTTTTAGTTCATTGAAATTAAAATTTTGAGTTAATACAATGAACATTTTTTGAGATTCGACAACCTTTATTAAAATATTATTAATTTTGTAAGCATATTGGGTAATTGTGTGTGTTTTATTTCTGATGACGCAGTGAAACATGCCAAATAGTGCTCTTTTCATGATTTATCAAATGTTTTATGTGGTTAAGATACAATAATATTTTGAGTTTCTATTTATTAAACAAATTTCCTTCATTGTATCAACTCAAATTTTTAATTTCAATAAACTCAAAATTTTAAGGCAACCAGGTTACTCACTTTTTTAAGTTAAACCAACAAAAAACATTTTTTACAGTGTAGGTTAATGATCAATATATTTAATATATCCCTAGGGACCCCATAAGGGTAAAAAAATTTAAAATTGAGATTTATTCATCAAATAAGCTTTCCATTGTTAGGATGGGACAATATTTGGAGATCAGAGATGCAACTATTTGAAAATCTGGAATGTGAGAGTGCAAATAAAAATCGAAATATTGAGAACATTTCCTTTAAAGTTGACCAAATGAAGTCCTTAGCATTTTTGATCTATTTACGGTAGGAAATTTACATCATATCTTTATGGTACATAATTTTAATATCCTAATGATTTTTGGCATAAAAGAAAAATGTATAATTTTGACCCACACAGCGTATTGTTGGCTATTGCCACAAATATGCCCGTGAGACGCAGGACTGGTGAAGAGCTCCAGACTTCTGGCATTTCTTTCAGATGGCATCTCACATTGTTGTTCATACACTGCAAAGAATGCTTTTCTTACTCAGTATTTTTGTCTTGCTTCTAGTCCAAACATCTAAAAAGTATTAAAACAAGAAGTATTTACTAGACAAGCAAAAGTAATTGTCTTGTTTTGGGAAAAATAACTCAAAATGAAGAGAGTTTTTGCTTAAAATAAGATAAATAATCTGCCAATGGGGTGAGAAAAATAATCTTAATTCAAACAGAAAACAAGATTATTTTTCTCACCCCACTGGCAGATTATTTATCTTATTTTAAGCAAAAACTCTCTTCATTTTGAGTTATTTTTCCCAAAAACAAGACAATAATTTTTACTTGTCTAGTAAATGTTTCTTAATTTAAGAATTTTTAGATATTTAGACTAGAAACAAGACAAAAATACTAAGTAAGAAAAGCATTTTGTGCAGTGTACAATAAAGTTTACCTTCCTGAGACCTGGAACTTCGACTTTCATTGACATATTGAAGACAATGGCTGTTCAAGAATTTGCCACGACAGTTACCGCATATGATCTGTCTCTGAGGGATCCGGCGTGGGACCGGCGGCAGACCCTCGCAGCTCAGCGTCTGATTGGCTGTTTCACACTGCCAGCCCCTATGCAGCTCCAATAGGAACAAACGCAGCAGCTTCTTGTAGTTACAGCTGGACAGCACCATCTTCCTCAGCTCATCCGGTGACCCAAAGCCCGACCGGCCCACCTGCAGGAAGTCATTGAGGCAGAAGAGGTCAGGGGGTCGGCGACCCAAGGGCGTGCGCTGAGGCTGATGGGGTGAACCGCTAAGGTTTCTGGGTAACGTGGTCTGGCCAGCGCGACACTTTACACCATCAGAGTCCTCAAGATGCGTTTGTGGACTGTCTAGAAACACAGAAATGACATTAAAATATCCATATTGTTCATGAAAAGTAGAGCACAGCAAAACATGCTTTTCTTGCTTAGTATTTTTGTCTTGTTTCTAGTCAAAATATCTAAAAATTCTTAAAACGAGAAGTATTTAATAGACAAGCAAAAGCTATTGTCTTGTTTTAGGGAAAAATAACTCAAAACTAAGAGAGTTTTTGCTTAAAATAAGCTAAATAATCTGCCAATGGGGTGAGAAAAATAATCTTAATTCAAACAGAAAACAAGATTATTTTTCTTACTGGTGGATTATTTAGTTTATTTTAAGCAAAAACTCTTAATTTTGAGCTATTTTTTCCCAAAACAAGACAATAATTTGTACTTGTCTAGTAAATGTTTCTTAATGTAAGAATTTTGTGATATTTTGACTAGAAACGAGACAAAAATACTAAGTAAGAAAAGCATTTATTGCAGTGAGATCAAAACTTAAATTTGAGCTTCTTTTCGTCGACACTAAAAAACAGTTTAGGAGTAAACCTGAGATTTGTATTTAAATGGCATACAAAAATGTCCATCCATTTCAATTACAAAGCTTTAACATAACCAAACTTATAAACTTTTAAAAAATCATGGCATATTTTAACCTATATTTAAATAATCAGATTTTGCTTAGAATCAGCACAGATCTCTTCAATATTAAATCTATTGAGTTAAAATGTATGAAAATGGTTAAAATATGGAACAAGCAATATTTAGTTGTGTATGAGTGAATATATTGATCATAAACATATAAACCTTGTTACAATGCATATAAAACATTCAGTTAATTAGTAACATTACATACATTTATGCATGACTTGTATATATGCATCACATTACATTTATAAGTTTATATTAAAATTGTATAATCTAAATAAATTTGAGTGGAATGCTTTTTAATAAATAAATAAAATAAAAATTATATATATATATATATATATATATATATATATATATATATATATATATATATATATATATATATATATATATAATTAGTTGTTGCATGATGAATATCAAATAATATTTGCATAATAATTGAACACACAATTCTAACATTTATCTGATGTTTTTAAATGTCAGTAACATTTAAAAACATCAGATGAACATCCAACAAAACAGTTTCCGAAATAAAACTTTATATAAATAACTTTTTGTTCTAATGTTGTGAGAATGTTAATAAAGACCAGATGTTGCTTAACGAATGTTGTATTAATGTTAATGTTTGATCACAACTATTAGCTGAGAAGATCCCTGTTGGCGGGAAAGGTCACATGATGTAAATATGCTAATAATGAGGAGTCACCTGCAGGCCGTGTGCTCACTGTGCTGTAGTGTGCTGTCTTTATAGGGGGCAGGGGTCTTCTCAACAGCTTCATGTGTTCGGATGACATCGATTCTTTCTGATCTGTGTTTATGAGAGAGAGAAAGAGACACATTTGCTCACAAAATCAACTGGAAGAAATCAGACAGACGCAGCAGCATAAGGAGTAGTTCCACTCAAAAATAAAATATAAGATGTATTTTGTTACAAAACAGGGTACACTGAAAAAAGGCTCTTCTTACTTAGTATTTTTGTCTTGTTTCTAGCATCTAAAAATTCTTAAAACAAGAAGTATTTACCAGACAAGCAAAAGTAATTGTCTTGTTTTGGGAAAAATTACTCAAAACTAAGAGAGTTTTTGTTTAAAATAAGATAAATAATCTGCCAATGGGGTGAGAAAAATAATCTTAATTCAAACAGAAAACAAGATTATTTTTCTTACCCCTTTGGCAGATTATTTAGATTATTTTTTCCCAAAACAAGACTAATTTTTACTTGCCTATAAATGTTTCTTAATTTAAGAATTTGTAGATATTTTGATTAACAAGACAAAACACTAAGTAAGAAAAGCATTTATTGCAGTGTGTTGATTTCATGCATTTCCTCTCTAGAGGACACCGGGACTTAAATCATGTTTATCAGGCATTCTGGGAAACACAACAAGTGAATAGGGAATATCATTTGTTTCTAATCCTATATACAATGTAATGACGTGGAAAAAAATAATAAATTTAAAAAACTTTGCTATCCTGGATCTCGGGAGGTTAAATAAAGCGTAACAAATACTAACGTTAATGCAGAAATAATTTACATTCTAAATATATTATCATAATTTATTGATTTTCTCATTACAGTAAAGAGAAATCAATCACTGTCTCATAGCATTATTTATTAATATTGTTATATGAGGATTAAACTGCCAATATGACACGCTAAACTAAGTTAACGTTACACAATGCTGAAAAAGCCGCCAGAAGACACATCGTCCAAGCTATAACGATCGCGTTTAATGCGGTTTATAACGATCGAATCAAAGCGATATAAACCTGATCATTCGTTATTGGCTATATCTGAGTTATAAATAGATTTATGCAAACTTTAAACCATGAAAACAGCAATAAAGCGCGTCTGAAAACTCACCAGAGATCAGCCGAGTCTCTAGCAACCGCCCTGGCAACCGCCTGTCAAACTCACAGCGCGCGTAAAGATTAAAGCCAGTGTGACATTTTCGAGTGTGACGTCACTTGCTGTTTTCAATTCCCATTTTAAGGCTGACATGAAGATTTATTTTAGGACTCTCAAATCGCAAAGCAACAAGAACTATGGACATTTACAAACAATTTAACTCCTCATCTTTAACTTCAGTACACATGTATACCCTTCTTTTTTTGTTTTTGGTTATTTTTATTTCTTATGTTATGCTTTTTATGATTGTTATGTATGGAACGTGAAACATTTGTAAATAAAAAAAAATAAAAAGTAATAATAATATACTTCCTTTCCTTCCCACTGTTCTCTTATTATAACTTTATATTGTCATCCACTGTTGCTTGTTAAGATAATTGGCTACAACTGTATACTTATATCTACAATAAAAATAAATAATGCGGTAATAATAATAATAATAATAATAATAATAATAATAATAATAATAGATTTTATTTATAATGCACTTTTCATTCCGAAGAATCTCAAAGTGCAACAATGGAAAAATAAAAAATAAATAAAAAGTAAAAATATAGAATAATACAAACAATCAACCAACACATAACAGTTAAAGCATTTCTGAATATAAACACATTCTACACGGTAAAAAAAAAGGCAATTTTGAACTTTTGCAGTGCAATCGACTTGGATGTTTAAGTTATTTCAACTTAAATTATGTTAAACTGACTTTAAAAAATGAGTTACCTCTTGTATAAAACAAGTTTAACATTTCTTAACTTATGTTGATGAGTTAAAACAATGTAAAAACATATGTTGTCATAACTTATTGAACATATAATTATTAGTGTAATAATGTTCTGCTAACATTCTCTCCCCCAACTTTACTACAGAAGTAAAAACAGAAGTTTAGACACATGTACACATCCATAAGTCAACCAGTTTATTTTTACTAACCAAATCCCACCAGAGAGCTGATCCCATTAACACAATCCATTTACCCAGTATTGTAATATACATATATATTTAGATTACATAGAGACACACTTCACATAAAGACTCACATACACTGATCAGGCATAATATTATGACCACCTTCCTAATATTGTGTTGGTCCCCCCAGCCCAGACCCATCGAGACATGACTCCACCTAAAGGTGTGCTGTGGTATCTGGCACCAAGATGTTAGATGGTGTAAGGGTGGATCGCCTACAGTGGTTCTGACTGCAGAGTTGCCGAACGACTAAAGAAACGTTATCAGTGTGATGGGTAGAACCACTGCAACTTATACCAACGATGGAAATAAGCGCAGTTACAATAGCAAAATATGTGGGAGAGCGTTGCTTTAATGTGACTATATGGTATTGCAATAGGTAACACTTCAAAGTCAATACCAAATCAAAACTACTTAGCAAATCATTTATAATTAAAGAATTTAATGACAAAATCTGGTTACACTTAAAATAGTTACAAAATAGATGAATGAGATGATAAAACTTATACCATTAATCATACCCAGCATGTATAGAATGTTACCTGAGAGACAGAGATAGAAAGATAGAAAGAGAGACAAAGAGAAGAGAGCAAAGAGCAAAGAGAAGAGCCAAAGAAGGCCCCTAGAAGCGACAGCCAGAGAAAAAGAGAGTCCGAGCAACATTACAATCTTCTTTTATATCCCTTGACCATGTGACTGAAACCCTGAGACATTCAAACTGACCAATCAGACCAAACTTCCCCCACTGTACTACAGGTGTGGCACCATTTGGCCTACAGGCCCTCAACATCTCTTTGTCTTTAGGAATCCCAAACGGCCCCACTGATAAGAGAAAGGGGGTGGAAAACAGCAAAACAAATGTCTTTGTTCAATTTCAAATATTAAATATCTTTGATTATTTTGGATTCTTACAATGACACCAAGGTTTCCCAGCAGAACATTGCCCAAAGCATCACACTGCCTCCGCTGGCTTGCCTTCTTCCCATAGTGCATCCTGGGGCCATGTGTTCCTCAGGTAAGCCACACACACACACACACACACACCCGGCCATCCACGTGATGTAAAAGAACATGTGATTCCTCAGACCAGGCCACCTTCTTCCATTGGTCCGTGGTCCAGTTCTGATGCTCACGTGCCACTGTTGGTGCTTTCGGCAGTGGACATGGATCATGAGTAATTCATGTTACCCATAATGCATTACTTTACTCATTACATTAAAAAAAAAAGTAATCTGATTACATAAGGCAAGTAACCTGCAAGGAAACTGTTTTCTCCTCTCCACCAATCAGCTGGTGTGTGGTGAGCGTTCTGGCACAATATGGCTGCCGTCGCATCATCCAGGTGGAGCTGCACATTGGTGGTGGTTGAGGAGATTCCCCCCTTCTATGTAAAGCGCTTTGAGTGCCTTGAAAAGTGCTATATTAATTGAACGCATTATTATTATTATTATTATTATTAACCTGAAATGTATCATCCAATAAACTGGAGAGGAGAGAGAGAGAGAGAGAGAGAGAGAGAGAGAGAGAGAGAGAGAGAGAGAGAGAGAGAGAGAGAGAGAGAGAGAGAGAGAGAGAGAGAGAGAGAGAGAGAGAGAGAGAGAGAGAGAGAGAGAGAGAGAGAGAGAGAGAGAGAGAGAGAGAGAGAGAGAGAGAGAGGGATAGAAAACACTCCTAATAAAGAGAAAAGTACAAAATAGTCACCCATATACAGTATACAACAAATATAAATTTATAAACAAGACTATTTGGAGAAGGGGTGGGGGGCGCACACACACACACACACACACACAATAGTCACCGGTATATACAGAGAATAACAATTCACAAAAAAAGGTATGAGATCAAACTCAACGAATGAAGAGCCTTTGGGGAAAGGGTGTGTGTATATCTAAAATGCTTCTCTCTGGAGGAGGAGCTTATTAATGTTAGCAGCACGTTTTAGTGCTTTTACCGGTCCTAGAAATCGAAGAGTCGACAGATTGTGTTTAAAAGTGTTAAAATGAATGGCAATATCAGAGCTGGACAGTAACTCAGCTCATTTACTCGAGTACTGTACTTAAGTTCACTTTTTGAGTATCTGTACTTTACTGGAGTATTATTTATTCTGTAAACTTATGACTTTTACTTCACTACATTTGAAAGAGAAATATCGTACTTTTTACTCAGCGCTACATTTCTATCAAGGTCGAAAGTCGTTTCTGTAGCAGCTCTGAAAGTCGGTGGATGAGTTTTTCCTTCTTTAAACGTTTTGTTGTCGTTGTTTCAGACAGTCTGTCAGGAATCGCTCTTATAGGGTCATAAACATTTTCCCAACTTTTTTGAACACTGATCAGTTCATAGCAAAATGGAAGAAGACGGAAGTGTGTGTGTGAGCGTTACTCAAGTAATGAAGTTGTGTACTTTGTCCACCTCTGGCAATAGGGTTCTTTTGAGCATTCAATCGGATATATAAGTTGTTCGGCAATCCGTGTTTTTAGACAACACTTTGTTTTTCCAATGTAGCAAAAGTTTACATACTGTAGCGACTCAGGCGAATCAAACACACAATCGCCAGTTACATTTAACAAATATGTTTTGAAAGTTGTGCTCACTAGCATACCTTCCCCCAACACAACAGAGGGAGATTCTTCAGTCACCCTGGAAACCATCTGATAAGGTGTTTTATGGCCGGAAAGAATGTGGCCACAGAGCTTTTGACACAGAGACACAGAGCTTTTGCCTCAAATTATAGACAAACCATCTATAAATGAACATGCACCCCAGGACATTATATGTAAACACATAACTGTCTTGTAAAATGTTTATTCTGTATGGTATTTTGCAGCTTTTTGTCTTTGTCTTAACAAAGTACTAGTTCAGATAACCTCATATATGTCATGTCTCCTATCAAATTAATGCTCACTTCACGACTTACACTTCCATGTATATCACTTATTCAGAAAATGCAGTGTGTGTTTGTTGCATTAATTATAGTATGAAGACTCAGAGACCCACTGAGTCGAACCTTCAAACAAAGAGCTATAAATTCTGCTGAGGAATTTCCCGCCGGAAAATCCCAACACTCTCATTGGTTAAGTCTAACCCTGGAGGGTGGAACTATTTCCAGACCTTAAAAGACCAGTGAAGACAAGCTCTTCCCCCTCTTCCTCTCCTCTCTCTTCTCTCTCTGGCTGAACCAACACGTCATCGTGGCTGGCCCTTAAGCCATGCCACCAATGCAGGCCCTCCAAGCAGGCCTCATCTCTTCCAAAAATCTTCTCTTCTACAATCCGATCTTCAAGAACACGAAGCATCGCTAAAGCAAACAGCCGCTTCCCTCCCAACCTCGGAAAGGACCGCCGAACACGCAGGAACATACGCACACAAGCGAGAAGCCAAAACGAAACCAAAAAGAATGCAAGTATTCTTATTCTTACTGCTGTAAAGAGGGTGTGTTATTCTCCCGTTGGGATAAATTAACTCCGTGAAGGTCGTATGTGGTGAACTGAAGGAAAGTTGTTTCTTACCCTCCCCCACTCTCTTTGTCTCTCTCTCTCTCCCTCTCTTTGTCTCTCTCTCTCTTTTATCTCTCTCTAACTTCAGTCTATTCATTATTCTCTTTTATGTATTCTTTCGTTAATATCTATACTTCTACTCTCTTGATGCATATTTAGTATGTACTTTCTGTGTGAATTGTAGTGTTATTTTTAGTCTGTGTTTATTAAACCTTCAAAAGACATTTAATGAGTTGAATCTGTTATTCTGCCACATACACAAAGTCAATGAAACTTGCGATCTAAACGTTACCTAACTGCTTATGCTACTATGTTAGTAAAGTAAACTGTATGACCATTTGAAATATTGAACTTATCCTGATCAGTAAAGTTAATGTTTCTTATGCGCTCGTAAAGCAGTAATCCCTTTATTGAGAATTGATTTGAAAAGTCTATAACTAATTTGCAGGACAAACTTAGTAGGATCATTTCAAGCAATTTCATAAAGGGTTACTTGTATTTAATTAAACAATTTTCCCTATCGGAAAATTTTAATACGTAATGAACAACTGGCAAATTATATTCATAAATTCATGAATATTGAATATTAAATCCCTTTTGAGTTAATTATTCCCCGAGACATTAAACTCATGAGTCGTTGTTGTTACAATACAATTTATATCAAATATACCTGACGAAGACCTGCGGGACGAAACATTGAATTGTTAATAAAGTCCTTTTTGGAAGCAGCAGTGCCAGTGTGCTGATCTTTGCTTATTTTTCAGTGAAGTGCTTTATTTTTGACCTGCCTGAAGTTTTTGGATGTTACTATTAAGTATTGGGGAAGGGAAAAGACATCAAGATTAGTCTGACAAGCCAGACCCACATCAAGATGTTTGGTCTGGAAACTCACCATTGACGGCTCAGTCAGAGGGGCGGCTAAACGGCTGTCTGTCAAACTCCCTCTGCACGCGATAGGATAGAGCTACACCAACCAGAGCAACGAAGGTGAAGCAGAGCTCATTGATAGATTAAACATTCGCCGTATCCGGTCGGCTAAACTCTGAACACATCTTCCCTTCTTAAGAATGACTTCAGTGCCGTTCTTTGTTCTTTTCTCAGAGAAAAGCTTAACTCCAAGTCTTCCAGAGTCGCGGTCAAAGCTGATTCGAAAGACCGCCGTTCGCCAGTTTCTGTGTTTACTAGAAGCACGCAAACGCAACTCGGCCGTAGTCATTATGGCCCCGCCCACCGACTCTATACACGATGTGATTGGCCCGACCAGAGTTTGGCGTTTACAGCTCAGACGTGTATTGAGAGTTCCTAGACGACACTCGCGGGCAGATTAGATTTGCTGCCGCTAGAGTGCGTCTAGATTTCTAGGCTACCTCAAGATACTAAATCATGAAAATAGCACTATTTGGCAGGTTTCACTGCGTCATCAGAAATAAAACTATGTAAATATGTTAAAAACATTTAAATATGGTTTTCCACTTTAAAATAATGGTCCAGATCACCAGTAGTCCTAAGTGATTGGGTACTTGAGTAATTATGCATTTCATTACTTTATTCAGAGTAAAAAAGGACATTTTTTAAGAACTACTAGTGATCTAACAATGTTTTCCCCTTTAAAATAATTCTCCAGATCACTAGAAGTTCCTGAATAATGACTAGATAACACTTAAGGAATTAGTGATGCATTTTATGACCACACTGAGAGTATAAAGACAATTTCTCACATCTCAGACATGTTAATGTTGTGATAATTAATTAGTAATTCTTTATAATTTTATCTTGTTACTAGTTATTAGTGACGCCAGTCTCATTCAGTAACTATTAATGACCTAATAAGGAACTATCTCCTGAATTCGATGTTACTTACTTATTAGTTCTGTTTGTTTCTATATTGGTTAATATTAGTAGCTGTAGTGCATTACTTCCTGCGTAGTTATCTATTAATAACGGACCATTATTCTCAAGTGTTACCGAATCAGCTAATAAGGGCAAAATGACGTACTCTTGTAGACTAGAGGGAGCGTGAACGTTTGAGTTGTACCTTCACCGGTTGTAGAGAACCCTGGTGGAAACATATGTGTAAAAGAAGCTCATTAAAATGCCCTAAGAGCCATAAAAACACATGACACATTACTGATGACACTCATGATGTATTATATTTAGTCAAATATGGATTCGGCTTCTTCCTGATTCTTAAACAATGACATTTGCACATCCAACTCTGTGGTTCCATTCTTCAATTGCCCATTTCACAAGATCAAACCTCAGCATTGTTAAATCTCAGAATTGTGTCAAATGCTGCTGTCGGATGTCGAGCATGTTCGTTGCTGTGTACAGATGTCAAACGTTTTACCTTATAAAGACATAGGCATGTGTTCCTGTTTCCACTGCCGTGTAGGCCCGCTGAATGTCATTTCCTTCCTCTCACATTTGACTAGAGTCTCTGCAGCGCTTCTGAAATTGACCAGACACAGATCCACCCTGAATCCCACTGTCCGTCCGTCTGCAGGTAAGAGATGCACATCACAATCAGTGTTTGTCAAGTGTGTGTGACTGTAAATCCATCAGTGCACTCTCAGAAAAAAGGTACAGTGCTGTCACTCGGGCGGTACCCTAAGGTACAAAAGTGAAAAGGTACATCTTTGTACCTTACTCACCCCTAAATGGTACATATTAGTACTTTAAGAGTGTGTATTAGTACCTTAAAGGTGCATAGTAGTACCTTTTCGGTTTTGTACCTTAGTGTACCGCCCCAGTGACAGCAATGTACCTTTTTTCTGACAGTGTGCTCAGTCTGAAACATGCTGCATGCTTCAAATGTGAAACTGGCTGAAGCTTTCACGTGCACTGAACATCTAAACGGCTTTAGTTGATGATTGTGCATGTTTGAGCTTCATCTTCACATGCGATGCATCTTACGGATTTGGTTAAATTATATTAATGCAACAGAGTCCCAGCGAACGTCCTCAGAACCTTCATCCAGTAACGTTATACAGTTTGTAATCATGTTCTCAAAAACGTTGCACAAAAACATTACTTACACATCTTTTGTGAAACGTTGCCGTCGGACGTTTGTCATTTTTTTAAATGTAACTTGTTTCGGAATGTTCCGAGAAAGTAACATTACGCAATGTTCCAAAATGGAATGTTTTTACTGAAGGTCCTTTCACACTGGACGGGATTTTGGTTTAATTTTTTGATCATCTGTGTGTGTAATGAGTGCGTCCACACCGAACGCGAATGTACAACGCTAATTTTTTCGCTTCGATATCGATTTTTTTTAGCAGCGACAGAAAAGGCTTCAACCAATCACATGCAAAGAAACAAATGTGACGAAATGTCCAATAGCTGTCACTTATCAACATTACTTTTGCCAGGTATGGCATTTCCCACAAGATTAAAGCTCCTGTAATCAAGTGAATGCGTTTCCGTCTGTATCCCACGACTGTGGCACTAACGCCCATTTCACACACACACCGCTTGCTTTTCCCGTACCCATGTTAACCGATAAAGCTTTCACACTGCAGCACGAAGCGGTGCGTTTACAGAAGTGCTGCGATGGTTTCCACACCGAGCCTATTTTTTGCTGTGCTCCACACCAAATTAATTAGCATAAATACGTTTTCAAACTACACTGTAAAAAAAAGGCAAATTTTGAACTTTTGCAGTGCAATCGACTTGGATCTTTAAGTTATTTCAACTTAAATTATGTTAAACTGACTTTAAAAAATGAGTTACATCTTGTATAAAACAAGTTTAACATTTCTTAACTTATTTTGATGAGTTAAAACAATGTTAAAACATATGTTGTCATAACTTAATGAACATATTTTTTACATGTTTTTAAAACATTTGAAACCTTTAGAGAAGATTAACTTAAAGGGAATGTTAGCTAAATGTACATATTTTTGTTAGTTGGGAATCAACATCTGAGAGCCTAATATTTGCCTTTGCACTTTAATTTAATACCTTTGCTTTTCCAATGCAAATTACATTTGAATCCCAGATTTTCAGTGCGCTCTCAGAGTTTCTGTTTGTGCCGTTTGTATTAAACTTTGGGGGGTTTTCGGTGTAATCTGAAGCAGAAGTGAAGCTTTTTTCTGCTGTTAAAGTGAAACAGGAAACTGTGGTTTTAGCTGTGCAACAAGTGCACAAAGTTACTGATACCAAGCCTCGTTCTACAGCATCTGTGCCACATCTTTCATATCAGAAATGAGTCTTAAAGTTTTATTCACACCTTTGCAAAGTGTGGGACGCGCAGCAGCAGAACGGATTATATCATATCTATTTCCAGGCTGAGCTAAAATAAAAAGCAGAATGTACTTTTGAAAGAGGAAGATCAGAGCACATGTGAAAGGCAGACATTTTGAAATGATACTGAAATAACTAAGAGTAGCTCAAGTGACGATATAAAATAGTGGTGACACTTTACAATAAGGTCAATCTAGGTAATGCATTAACCAGCATGTCCTTATACACCTTTTATCAACTCTTGTTAATGTTAGTTAATAAAAATGTTTATATTTATGTGCATTAACTCACAATTCTAATGCTAAAAAATATGACATGTATTGTTTACAAGTACCCAGATCTAGAGGAGGGACAGAGCTTTTGCAGACAACAGAGTTTAAAAGTCTTCTGAAAACACATTTGTGCCTTTAATGTTGGAGATAAAGTAACCTAGAGCACTTTGTGCAGCACTTTAATCAGCCACGGTTGTGTCAAATGTGCTTTAAGAACACATTAAACTTGAAACTTGTTCATTGTTAGTTCATGTTAACTAATTAAAAAAAAAAGTAGAGTGTCACCGAAATCAGATTAGTGCTGATAAAAAGCACTCATCGCTGTCATGAAGATGCAAATGTGCAGCAGAATCTGATTATTTCACTGAACAGTTAAAGAGAGCAACATTTGCATGTTAAAAGAGCACCCGTTTGACAGAATACACATTAATAAATCACAAACGAGCTCGCTTTATTATCCACACAACTAAATGTGTTTTATAGTTTTCTTACAAAAATGTCCCAGTAAGATTTTACTTGGTGCCCCTTGTATCAAGGTTTTTATATGTTGGTTTTGTTTTTATAATTAAAAAAAAAATACACACACACACACACACACACACACACACACACACACACACACACACACACACACACACACACACACACACACACACACACACACATCAAAGGTAACATTCTGCATTTTTACTTTCTCAAAAAAAATCAAAAAGTGGGGCCACTGGCTGGTTTCCACAATGTAGGTGATCTCAGGTTTTACTATCCTTATGGGGACATTTTTTCCCCCACAATGTAAAACAAGGACACACACACACACACACACACACACACACACACACACACACACACACACACACACACACACACACACACACACACACACACACACACACACATACACTCATACACTCATACACACAAAAATGTATGTATATATCCTCCACTAAACTATGCATGCTCATGTTTTCACCATGAATTAAACTTTTTATTAGAAATTCTGATATTTAGTGTGCCTTTTATTTATTTTTTTAGCTATTTTAGATAAACCTGTATATAAATATCATTACTAATTTCAGAAAATAAATTTAACAAACGCCATATATCCCCTTACAATTGCACAACTGAGTAAAAAACATTAGGCTATTAAAACAAATGATATATATTTATAAACTATAGACAGATTCTGATCACCCAGAACAGCTTACATAAAGTTTAAGGTAACAAATAACTGGAATTAGTTAGCAAACATTCATATTTATTCAGATAATGCATTTAGATAAACTGTTCATTCATTTAATCACTTTACCTCTGTCTTACATTTACATTTACATATTTGGCAGATGCTTTTATCCATAGCGACTTACAATGCATTCAAGCTACACATTTTACATTTTTTGTCAATCCTTACTTTCCTTGGGAATCGAACCCATGACCTTGGTGTTGCTAGCACCATGTTTGAACTATAGGAAAGCTATCCTATAAACACAGAAAAAAAGGGTGTCAAAATTGTACCTTTAGGGGTAGCCTACAACAGCTTGTCGCTGGGGTAGTCCCCTTAAAAGGACATCTTTGTACCTTTTTTGCTCCTAAAATGTGCATATTATTACCTTTGAGTACAAATGCGTACCTTAAGGTACTACTATGAACCTTTTTGTGGTAAAAATGGTACAAAGTTGTCCTTTTAAAGGTACTGCACCAGCAACAAGCTGTTGTAGGCTACCCCTAAAGGTACAATTTTGACACCCTTTTTTTCTGTGTGTAGATAAGTCTTTATCCCCTTATTCCTTATCTTTCCTGTATCAGAGGGCTTCGGCCTTTTTGACACATATGCCATCCCTCAAAAATAATCAGGCAACTTTTTCTGTCTGGCGCGAGCGAACAAGCAGATTAAAAACGAAAGCAATCCTGTCTGCGCAAGAGGCGACGCGATGCGACATCAAATTCCCAGCGTTAAACTGATCGTGATTCAATATCGGACACACTAAAGCACTCGCTGGCCAGGGGGAGATTGGCGGTCTAGGAAGAGTCTGGGGATTTATTTCAAGTTTTTTTTTGTGGTAATATTTCGAATTAATATTAATAAAAAGTAGCAGTAATAAAACCGGAAAAATCACTCATTTTGGCGCCCCTATGGACGAGTGGCACCCCTAGCATTTGCCTATTCCGCCGGCCCTGTTCTTCCTGTAACGTTCAGAGTTGGTTTGAATCAGAGCAGAGTAGAACGTTCATCAAACATTTTTTAAATGTTACTAGTTTCGGAATGTTCAGAGAACATTCAAAAGGAATATTCCAATAATGTTTGCAAAATGAAATGCTCCATTAACTTCCCAAAACTTCAGAAATCATAACTTGCTCGTATAATGCATTTACATTTAGCAGACGCTTTTATCCAAAACGACTTACAACTCAGGAGTACAGGAAGCGATCCGTCATGAAGAGGCGAAGAAACGCAAAAAGTGCCTTAAATACCAAGATTTGTATACCGCTCAGAGAAGCAAAAACCAGAAAATGGAAGGAAAAAAGAAAAGTAGTGGAGGAAGAGTTTAGAGGTTGTTCTTTTTAATGCATGTCAATGGGGTGTATTTCTATGAGAGTAAAAAACACAGACATACGAATCCATATTAAACCCTGTGGCTCGTGGAGACACACTGATGTCTTGTGTAACTTGTTACGTTTATTCTTAGCTAAAATCACTTAGTTCTTTCATAAATATATGTGCTCATTAATGTATATTTACTTCTTTCAAGTAATAAAGTATTCTCGTAAGTTTATAATATGCCATTGAAAATACATACGGGTGAGGGGTTCGAATGCCGGCCGCCATGTTGCCCCTCCATCTTGAAAGTACAGTAGCTAAAGAGGGACATACCCCGTAAATTCAAGCTTCGCCTTTCGCGTTTTAACACTTGATGGCACTCATGGACAAGATCGAACTGGAAGCCATGTTAATCTCGGACTAAATCGGCCACCGTAGGAGTTAAAACTAAACGGAATTGAGAGGCACAAAAACTAATATTCACTGGATGGTCATATAGCTTTACACCGCTAGATGGGGGAAAATATCACACAGTGTAGCTTTAAGACACGAAACGATCGCTTTCTGTGAGAAACACAACAGTATTTGTGTTATTTTTTACCTCATATCAGACGAATCTCATCTAGTATTCCCAGCGACATTACTTTCACCGAAGAATGTCAAAATACCGGCGCGATCGTAGATATATTTACGTAGATGCCTCATTAGTGCCAGCGTGGATTGGTCGAATGATGCATCTATGTAAATATATCTATGATCGCGCCGGTATTTAGACCTTCTTCGACGGAAGTAATGGCATTAGGAATACTAGATGAGATTCGTCTGATATGAGGTAAAAAATAACACACATACTGTTGCAGAGGTGTGGACTCGAGTCATGTGACTTGGACTCGAGTCAGACTCGAGTCATGAATTTGATGACTTTGGACTCGACTCGACAAAATGTACAAAGACTTGCAACTCGACTTGGACTTTAACATCAATGACTCGTGACTTCACTTGGACTTGAGCCTTATGACTCGAGAAGACTTGCTACTTTTTGGGAATTTTTCTTTCACACAGCCGCGCTGCTCTCAGTGAAAAAAAGCTGCACCTGTATGCATCCAGAAAGCACGCGCGCTGCCAGCACGACATCCAATCACTGTAGTCCCACATTGGTTTGATTCGACAGTATCCATAGCTACCAAATCCGCGTATAACACGTGACTTATTTGGGCTTCTTTTTTTGGCAAGTCGCGGTAAAAAAATCTCTAGTTGCGGGTCGCGGTTTTTTGGGCTTATTTGAAAAAATGTGGTTGCTTGTTAGGAAAATATGACAAGCAACTTCGTTTCTTTACATTTATGGTCGCTGTTTTGTCCAAATACATTGCCTGACACTGTCTTCTCACAGCTAATAGCCATAGTGCAACGATACAAGTGCTGTATTCATTCGTCCTCATACATCCCGCCTCCTTCCCCTCTTTGAAGAAAAATCGCGTTCAACGTGCAGGCATGTGATGTGATGTTATAAATGTAATGATAGTTCGTAGACGTAATTAGACGAATACATTTTTTTTTAATACAAACAATGCAACCAGCAGAAGGTACACTCTAAAAAATGCTGGGTTAAAAACAACCCAAGTTGGGCTGAAAATGCACTAACCCAACAATTGGGTTGTTTTAACCCAATGGTTGAGTTGTTCTTACCCAGCAATTGGGTTGTCTTAAGCAACATTTAACCCAACCACTGGATTAAAACAACTCAACCATTGGGTTAAAACAACTCAATTGTTGGGTTAGTGCATTTTCAACCCAACTTGGGTTGTTTTTAACCCAGCATTTTTTAGAGTGTATGGTTCGAATGTATTATTATAAACATGTCTCTATATTGCAGCGCTCTCAGTGTTTTCCTGGGCACCAACTCCCAATCAAAGACTGTAAAAAAAGTGCATAATAATCCTAAATAGTAGCTATGTGACATTAGTCATTTTCAATAGCCTACTATTTAGAGCAGATTGCACATTGAGATGCAGGGCTTATTCTTTTTACGGTTTATAGTGTGCATGTTCACCACTGCTCCTTATATGTGTGCAAAAACTCCGACTTGAGTTGCCATATTCCTTCACGTCACTTTTTCTCTTTTTCCATCTCCAAACCTCTTCTGTTCACAGTCTTTATTGCAACTTGAAGAATTTTGTAAAATCTGTATTTGCTTTTTAAACTCCACAAGATTTCAATTGAATATGTTGCAGGCTCATTTATTGATAAATTATTGATCATAAATTATACTGATGATAATAAATAATATAATAATATTGGGCTTGTTTTGGGCCCCCCACCCCTCTGTATTCTTCATACCTGAGAAGAATATGAAACAGACGTCAGAAAATCCCTTATAGCCTCACATGTTGTATTTGAAACTACTCTTTACTCATATCAATGTTGTTGTGTCAATATTCATTGTCTATTATACACTATTGGTATACGATAATATTTCAGTTTCAGTGTATGCAATATAAAGAATATTTTCACTGCTTCAAAAGTCATAAGAAAGCCCTTTCCCTCCAGAAACTGAAGTCATATGCTTTATAGCAGTGCTTTTCAAAGTGGGGACAGGGACCCCTGGGTGCCGCGAGGGGACGCTAGGGGGGCCATGGCAAGCTGGCATAAAAAGTATAGCAAAACAAAATAATTGAATAAATTAAATTATTAAAGTAAACCAAATGAAACCAAAAATAAGCTAAACAATATTCCCATAATGGCCCTAAGTTTAGGCTAAAAGGACCCATGTCTGTTTGAAAGTTGAACTGTTTTGCAATATGAGGTCAGTACAGTACAGGACTGAAGCTGCTGTGCATTGTTCTAGTGCAATATGCTGTTGAAATACAAGCATTTTCTGTGAAAATTTACATTTTCTGTTTTTTTTACTGTATTTGCTTAATGTCATTGTATAAAAATAGGATTAAATAAATACAAATCTTACAGACATACATGATTTGTATAATTTTTATTTTTGTGGTAAGATGACTTGAAGTGACTCGAAACTAAAATGGTAGGACTTGGACTCGACTTGAGACTTGTTGGCTTTGACTTCTGACTCGACTCGAGACTTGACTCATCTTTGACTCGACTTGACTCGGGACTTGAGACTTACTTGTGACTTGCATAACAATGACTTTGTCCTACCTCTGTACTGTTGTGTTTCTCACAGAAACCGATCGGTTCCCTTTAATGGGAACATTAGCAAACGCTGGGCTGTTTGCACAAATCATGAGGTGAAGCAAAAAACACGATCCACACCTTCAGAAGCAGGAAGTCACTTCTGCTGACGCTTCATTCGCTTGTTTATATTTGCATAACTGTCCTGTAATCTTCACTGTCATCGCTCCAGGTTGCAATACCCATATATAATTCTCATGCATATACTATGATTGATTATACTCTGCTGAGTTATATTTTTTATTTCTCCTCCTCAAACCGCATGCTGTTACTCAAAAGCAAGAAGCAGCAGTCACTTCCTTTATGAAAGGTCTTGTGCAAGCTTCTGGATGGCGTGTTCGCACCGTTACAAAACCCTCGCATTGATCAGACAGTAAAATGTGTCAGAAGGATGAACTAAATGATTAAAGCTGCAAAAATAGAACAGGAAAGGTTCGTCTCAAAGTTATGAAGAAACGTTCATAAAGAAAAATGTGTTGATTTTTGTTGGTTTTACTTAAAAAAGTAAGTAACCTGGTTGCCTTAAAATTTTGAGTTTATTAAAATTTGAGTTGATACAATGAAGGAAATTTGTTTAATAAATAGAAACTCAAAATATTATTGTATCTGAACCAGATAAAAAATGTGATAAATCATGAAAATAGCACTATTTAGCATGTTTCACTGCATCATCAGGAATAAAACACACACAATTACCCAATATGCTTACAACATCTTTTAATAATATTTTAATAAAGGTTGTCGAATCTCAAAAAATGCTAATTGTATTCACTCAAAATTTTAAGGCAACCAGGTAACTTTTTTTCTACTTAAGTTCAACTTTTGAGTATCTGTACTTTACTGGAGTATAATTTTTTCTGGAAACTTATGGCTTTTACTTCACTACATTTGAAAGACAAATATCGTCCTTTTCGGGTTACATTTCTATCAAGGTCAAAAGTCGTTTCTGTCGCAGCTCTGAAAGTCGGTGGATGAGTTTTTCCTTCTTTAAAAGGTGTTTTGTTGTTGCAGACAGTTTATCAGGAATTACTCGTATAGTCATATACATTTCCCCAACTTTTTTCGACCACTGATCTGTTCATAGCAAAATGGTAAAAAAAAGTGTGTGCACTTATAGCCATACTTTGAAAGTATGTTTCAGTTTAAAACAAAAATCAAGATTAGTTTAGTCGGCATACACTTGATGCATGTCTTATAAAATATTAAAAATATAAACGTCTGGGAGAAAGAGAAGAGTAAAGTGTGAGAATATCAGATGTGTATCAGTGTATTGGATCCGTGCGTTCGGCCTTAAAGTGACAGCAGCTTTATAAAGAGCTTTGTAACTTTTCTACAAGTATTTAAATGAGTTTAAGTTAGTCGTATGCTAGTATGTCAGATGGAGCGTCACTGACTGGCTTAAACCATGATGGCATAATGTGCATTTATACAACTATAATACAATAATGCGGCGACATAAAAAAGGAAATTTACTTTTGATACTAAAGTACTTTTGAAAACAAATACTTCTGTACTTTTACTGAAGTAAAAATCTGTTTCTACAACTTTCACTTGTAACGGAGTAATATTTGACCAGTAGTACTTTTCCTTTTACTCAAGTAATAGAGTTGTGTACTTTGTCCACGTCTGACTATACAGCAGAGTTGGCCTTTCCATTAGGCAATATAGGTGGTCGCCTAGGGCCCCGCCTTATCTTGGGGGCCCCTCAATCTTAAGATCATTTTTTTTACACCAGTGGTACCAATTTTTACATTTTTATAATCTTGTCTAGGGCCCCACAACCTCACGGGCCGGCACTGCTATACAGGTGTAATTGTTTTGCATTTCCTTTAGCCTTATTATTTTATTATTTATATGACGTGATGATTACGTTACTGTTGATCATCTGTCCGTCATCGGCTAAAGCTCGCCCTGATGATCTCATTGGTCAGTTTCTGTTGATCATCTGTCCGTCATCGGCTAAAGCCCGCCCTGATGATCTCATTGGTCAGTTTCTGTTGATCATCTGTCCATCATCGTCTAAAGCCCGCCCTGATGATCTCATTGGTCAGTTTCTGTTGATCATCTGTCCATCATCGTCTAAAGCCCGCCCTGATGATCTCATTGGTCCGAACAGTTTCTCTGTTCGGGGATAAATGTACTAACAAAGTGAATAGGGTAACTTTTGATTTCATGAGGACTATAACATTCACAACCAAGAAAAAACGTTTTAAAACATTTAAAATACTGGACGGTTAGATTTTTCGGATAACATTTAGAAGTTACGTTTTCATTACTAATGGGAAGGTTAGCAAAAGGTTTTTTTTTTTAACTGCACAATTTCACTCTCACAGACACAAATCATCATCAGAGAGACACAAACAGAGGGCGTCTGAAGTATCGCCTGCTTCATCTAACTACTCCACTGTTTAATTAACCCCATCATTGATAGGGTTGGGGACCGAAAATCAGTTCCAATTCAAGAATCAGATAAGTCAGGAATCGGATACTTGTTTTAAAATGGAAATTTTGATTCCTCATATCGATTCCTTTGTGTGGATTTTAATACGACTTTAAACCATTCAAGCGTAAGACCCGCATGCCATTTTCTGTGTTGCGCACACATCCAAAGTGCACAGAAAGCCACCTCTCATACTGATAGTGAGTTCTCAAGCATCTTTTTGCACTTGAATGGACAAATACACACAAAAATATGTCAAAATATCCTCGTAAACACAGTCGGTTATGTCTTAAGTGAACGTTAAAAATCAAATGGTTTGCAATATGATGTAGAATAAATGTGAAAGACATCTAAGCTTTAGATATTAATTTTTAGAGGGAGAAACACAAACATAGTCTCTCTCTTGTTCACAGGTGATCTATTGTGACAGTGAAAGATGGCGGACACAAAACACATCCCCGTGGACGAGATGGAGGAACTGAGAGAGGCCTTCAGCAAAGTCGGTGAGTGGGGGTAAAAGGGTTCAAATCGGATTCCTCGTAACACTTCCGGATCCTCAGCAATTTTATTAGGAATCCTTTTTAGTACTTTTGGATTCAAAGGATTGAAGCCAATCTTAATCTACATTTGAGACATTCTGAGTCTTTTTGAGCGATTCATTACAATTATTCGCTCATTGGATTGATTCGGACTCCACTGGTCATGCTGGATATTTGGTCATGGATGGATGAGTGGATTGATGGATTGATGGATGGATGAGTGGATTGATGGATTGATGGATGGATGAGTGGATTGATGGATGGAAGGATGAGTGGATTGATTGATGGATGGATGGATGGATGGATGGATGGATGGATGGATGGATGGATGGATGGATGAGTGAATTGATGGATGGATGGATGGATGGATGGATGGATGGATGAGTGAATTGATGGATGGATGGATGGATGGATGGATGGATGGATGGATGGATGGATGGATGGATGAGTGAATTGATGGATGGATGGATGGATGGATGGATGGATGGATGGATGGATGGATGGATGGATGGATGGATGGATGGATGGATGGATGAGTGAATTGATGGATGGATGGATGGATGGTAGTAAAATGACTAAAACTGAAATAAACAATAGCTAAATAAATAAAAACTAAAATTAAAATGAAAACTGAAAATATAAAAATAAAAGCTAATTAAAATACTATAATAGAATATAAATAATACTAAAACAAGGATTCAAGCCAATCTTAATCTGGATGGATGGATGGATGGATGGATGGATTGATGGATGGATGGATGGATGGATGGATGGATGGATGGATGGATGGATGGATGGATTGATGAGAGGATTGATGGATTAGTGGATGGATGGATGGATGGATGGATTGATGAGAGGATTGATGGATGAGTGGATTGATGGATGGATGGATGGATGAGTGGATTGATGGATGGATTGATGGATGAGTGGATTGATGAGAGGATTGATGGATGAGTGGATTGATGAGAGGATTGATGGATGAGTGGATTGATGGATGGATGGATGGATGGATGGATGGATGGATGGATGGATGGATGGATGGATGAGTGGATTGATGGATGGATGGATGGATGGATGAGTGGATTGATGGATGGATGGATGGATGGATGGATGGATGAGTGGATTGATGGATGGATGGATTGATGAGAGGATTGATGGATGAGTGGATTGATGGATGGATGGATGATGGATGGATTGATGAGAGGATTGATGGATGAGTGGATTGATGGATGGATGGATGGATGGATGGATGGATGGATGGATGAGTGGATTGATGGATGGATTGATGGATGAGTGGATTGATGAGAGGATTGATGAGAGGATTGATGGATGAGTGGATTGATGGATGGATTGATGGATGAGTGGATTGATGAGAGGATTGATGAGAGGATTGATGGATGAGTGGATTGATGAGAGGATTGATGGATGAGTGGATTGATGGATGGATGGATGAGTGGATTGATGGATGGATGGATGGATGAGTGGATTGATGGATGGATGGATGGATGGATGAGTGGATTGATGGATGGATTGATGGATGAGTGGATTGATGGATGGATTGATGGATGGATGGATTGATGGATGGATTGATGGATGGATGGATTGATGGATGGATTGATGGATGGATTGATGGATGGATGGATTGATGGATGGATTGATGGATGGATTGATGGATGGATGGATTGATGGATGGATTGATGGATGGATGGATGGATGAGTGGATTGATGGATGGATTGATGGATGGATGGATTGATGGATGGATTGATGGATTAATTGTAAGGCCGCCCAAATCTTCCCAATGGAGGCTAACGATCGGCGGGTGAAGGTCGCTGCGCGTTCGTCTTTTCAGCGGGGCAAAAGGGATTTTTATTCCAATTCCTCGTTATCTGACTCCATTTAATCATAATTTAGAATTTAGGTTAGAATGCCATTGGTTATTTGGTCATTATGTTTAATAGTTTAAGTACACATTTAATTATTCCTTTTAACCCTTTGTTGAAATTATATCCAACCTGAATAGTTCCAGAGCAAGTCAGAATCAATCAAAGTGTAACAATTTATTTAACAGTCAGGTAAATGTATAAAGCCAATTACATAATCAATTCAAAGGTAATCCATATATAACATCAAATAGTCTGAAGTAAAGAATGAAATCTATACCTGACTTCTGGAAATTACATAATGCTGGCTATCTTGAGACATCCAGCATTACGGGCTGACCGGTTTAAAGTGTCAAGCCCTGAGCTCTTTGCAACATTTCCTTAAATAGCCAGAACCAGATGCATACCCAGAACCATTTGAAACCCTTTCAAATGGAAACACCAGTTCACAATAGGAATTTGCATTGATCGGGTCCTATAGACCTGATTAGAAGAGAGGCCAAATGGCTGAAAGCCACACCCACCATACACCAAGGAAAGATATCTTTAAACCCTTAAAACATTGACTATGATTTGGTTAACTTCTGTGAGGATGAGATCTTTGTACCAGTCGCACTGAGACATTTCAAACGATATCAAACACATATAATACTGTATCGTGAGGATTGACATTGTAATATAGAGATTCAGGATGTATCTTCAGTGATCTCAGCATGAGAGAGAGAAGGAATTGGGGGAGAGGGGGTCAACGGGGAAAGATGTAGATTAGCTGATAGTGAGGTGAGACTTGCGTCTCCAGTGGTGTGTGAGGGACAGTTCAGATGTTAATTTCCTTTATTTTCTCAGAGAGTCCTTGTTCTTCATTCAGACATTTCGGCATATACTAGTTTTTTCAGTCTTACAGTTGGATGGATAGATTGATGGATGGATGGATGGATGGATGGATGGATGGATGGATGAGTGGATTGATGGATGGATGGATGGATGGATGGATGGATGGATGGATGGATGAGTGGATTGATGGATGGATGGATGGATGGATGGATGGATGGATGGATGGATGGATGGATGGATGGATGGATAGATTGATGGATGGATGGATGGATAGATTGATGGATGGATGGATGGATGGATGGATGGATGGATGGATGGATGGATGGATGGATGGATGAGTGGATTGATGGATGGATGGATGGATGGATGGTAGTAAAATGACTAAAACTGAAATAAACAATAGCTAAATAAATAAAAACTAAAATGAAAACTGAAAATATAAAAATAAAAGCTAATTAAAATACTATAATAGAATATAAATAATACTAAAACAAGGATTGAAGCCAATCTTAATCTGGATGGATGGATGGATGGATGGATGGATGGATGGATGGATTGATGGATTGATGGATGGATGGATGGATGGATGGATGGATGGATGGATGGATGGATGGATTGATGGATTGATGGATTGATGGATGGATGGATGGATGGATGGATGGATGGATGGATGGATGGATGGATTGATGGATGGATTGATGGATGGATTGATGGATGGATTGATTGATGGATGGATGGATGGATTGATTGATGGATTGATGGATTGATGGATTGATGGATTGATGGATGGATGGATGGATGGATGGATGGATGGATGGATAAGTGGATGAGTGGATTGATGGATGGATGGATGAGTGGCTTGATGGATGGATGGATGGATGGATGAGTGAATTGATGGATGGATGGATGGATGGATGGATGGATGGATGGATGGATGGATGGATGAGTGAATTGATGGATGGATGGATGGATGGATGGATGAGTGAATTGATGGATGGATGGATGGATGGATGGATGGATGGATGGATGGATGGATGGATGGATGGTAGTAAAATGACTAAAACTGAAATAAACAATAGCTAAATAAATAAAAACTAAAATTAAAATGAAAACTGAAAATATAAAAATAAAAGCTAATTAAAATACTATAATAGAATATAAATAATACTAAAACAAGGATTGAAGCCAATCTTAATCTTCATTTGAGACATTCTGAGTCTTTTTGAGCGATTCATTAAATGATTCGTTCATTGGAGTGATTCGGACTCCACTGGTCATGCTGTATTTGCCTGTACTCTAATGTGCAGTGGGACTGACCTTTGACCTTTTCTTGAAGATGTGGACGGTAACGGTTACATCAGCACAGATGAGCTGACCGACCTCTTCAAAGCAGCCAACCTCCCGTTGCCAGGATACCGCATCCGCGAGATCGTCCAGGAGCTCAGCCGGACCATGGACCTCAACCAGGACGGGAAGATCACCTTCGATGAGTTTGCCAAGGTCAGGTCCAGTGTTGGCTGTAATTTAATTACTTCTCCCTTGAAAAAGTAAAGTAAGGGATTACTCTCATTTGTTCTGTAATTTAATTACTTTTACTTCTGATGCAATTGAACTTAATATTATTTATTATTTATTATTCTATGTATTTAAAAAAAGTTTGTTCTTTCTTTCTCTTCTGTTTTATTTTTATTTTTTTAGTTGCTGTTCTTCTGTTTATTGTTTGTACTTCTACTGTCATTTTATTTTCTTCCTCCTTCTATTTGTAGTTCATATATATGAATGTTGTTTCAACGCAATTCGCATCATATGACAGATTCATAACTGTATTTCCTATTTATTTATTTACTTATTATTTATTAATTTTTTCTTAATTAATATTATTATTTTTTTTCTTTCTTAGAACTGTCCTTGTTATGTTTCCACTGTCCTTTTTGTTAACAAGAGAGACGGACTATAATACACATATGGGATATGCCAATGGTTTTAGAAAATCAAAATAAAATAATTTAACTAAATACTAAATATAATTATACATAATTCAAGTCTAAGATTAAAATGCATGTTTTTATGTATCCTTCTCACATTTGTAATACTTTGGTCAATTAATAAGAGTAATTAATGTAGTTTTATATTATTTATTTGAAGGAATTAAAAGAGCCGTTTCATGTCTACCCTTGAATCGCTTAACTCCAGGTTGATTTAGGATTTAGTAAGTAATTAAATACTTTTTGGAGAGAGTCATTTGTACAGTAATCTAATTACACTATTGAAGAGGTAATTAGTAACTAGTAATTGATTACTTTTTTAGAGTAACTTACCCAACACTGGTCAGGTCAAAGGTCACCTGTCTACCATGAGCGAGAGAAGACCACTTACAAATGCTAATATCAAAATCAAGCGAATTCTTAGAAACTGCACCGACTCAAATATTTGATTTTGTTGCTCTACACAAACATAAATAGTGATGAAAGCCAAAATATTACATGTCAGGGCTGTATGCACGGCAAAAAAATGCTCCTCTTACTCAGTATTTTTGTCTTGTTTCTAGTCCAAACATCTAAAAATTCTTAAAACAAGAAGTATTTACTAGACAAGCAAAAGTAATTGTCTTGTTTTGGGGAAAATAACTCAAAATGAAGAGAGTTTTTGCTTAAAATAAGATGGCAGATTATTTATCTTATTTGAAGCAAAAACTCTCTTCATTTTGAGTTATTTTCCCCAAAACAAGACAATAATTTTTGCCTGTCTAGTAAATGTTTCTTAATGTAAGAATTTTTAGAAATTTTGACTAGAAACAAGACAAAAATATTAAGTAAGAGGAGCATTTTTTGCAGTGTATTTACTGAGTAATTCACTGTTTTTTAGAGGGAGGGTCAAAATTATGATTTTTTTTGGGTCAAATGATTTATAGCCAAATTACAGGGGGGTAAAAATGACTTTAGAAAGATGGCAGCGTCATTATTTTATGTTTACTCAGAGATCGGCAGGTTTATTAGTAAAATCTGTTGACTTGTGCAATCTTTGTTGCATTATATCCCAATGGTGACAGCTCTAAACTGGCGGAAAAGCACTTCTTGTGTTTGTTGCCTCAAGTTTGCTTGCCTGTAACTCAAGAAGAACTGAAGATATCTTAATATCCTTTTAGATTCTGGTTCTTAACAAACTTTTCTATTGGGATCTCCATTTTAAAGGCCCTATATGGTTCAATCCCAGAGATGTGGAGATCTTAATGTGGCTCCATCAGTAAATCGGTCAATTGTTAACATTTTCAGTGGTCAAAAACCAAGTGTGGTCACTTTGCATTCAGTTGATACTTTTTTCTTTTAAAGAGGAATATCTGAAGAAGAAATAATGTAGAAACTAGAAATGTATCTCTTTTTTTTCTATCAACAGAATTGCATAATATTATTGCATAATTATATTTATTGTACTCAGATAGGTTTATTCTATAAAATATACCTGTCTGAGTACAATAAATATAATTGTTCCAAAGTTTACATGCCTGTCACTCAGAAAACATTTAAGACATCTCAATATGATTTTAGATTCTGTTTTTTAACAAACCTTTCTTTTGTAAACTTCATTTTCAAGGCTCTATACGGTTCAATCCCAGAGATATGGGGATCTCAATATTCAATTGGTTGAATTTTACCCATTTTCAATAGTATCGCAGAAACAAAATGTTACCACATTGACATCCCAATATCTCTGGGATTGAGCCATATAGGGCCTGAAAAATGAAGATATCAAAAGAAAAGTTTGTTAAGATCCAGGATATAAAAGGGTATTAATATATCTTGAATACTCCTTGAGTTGAAGGGCAAGCAAACTTGGGGCAACAAACACAACACAGTTTAGAGCTGTCACCATTGGGATATAATGCAACAAAGATTGCACAAGTCAATGATATAACTAATAAACCTGCCAATCTCTGAGTAAACATAAAATAATGACGCTGCCATCTTTCTAAAGTCATTTTTACCCCCCTGTAATTTGGCTCCAAATCTCAGATGATCTGGCCATTTTGACCCTCCTCTACAAAACAGTGGATTGGTCAGTTAAAATACAGCCATTACATTTAATATGCTGGTTTACTTCTTCATTTATGTCTTTCTTTCCCCAGATAAAAAATGACCCAAATAAATGTTTTCAGCAAGGGACATCTGATTGAGCTGACACGGAATGAACCTATTACAAATGCAACTTATATTATTTATAATATATAATTTTTTTTAATTGATTTTAAGCCAATCTGAGACCCTACACCCTTAAAATTAAAGGTGCCAGGAAGAACTAAAAATGGGTTTTTCACAGTGATGCCATAGAAGAACCCTTTTTGGTTCCCCAAAGAACTGTTTTGCGAATGGTTCTTTAAAGAACCATTTTTTTCTAAACATGTTATTAGTCTAAAGAACCTTTTTGCACTAAAAATAACCTTTTGTGCAATGGAAAGGATCTTTGGATATTAAAGGTTGTTCTTGGAACCATACACCCTGCCAAAGAACCATTTAAGAACCTTTATTTTTAAGAGTGTAGTTGAGAACTGCTGCACTCGTGGTGTAGAAATGATCACCTGTCCAGTCTTCCTAAAGGTCGTCCATGTGTGTGTGTGTCTCAGGTGGTTCATGATTTGAAGAGCTCAGAAGTGGCCAAGACCTTCCGCAAAGCAATTAATAAGAAGGAGGGCATCTGCTCAGTGGCTGGAACCTCAGAACAGTCCGGAACGCAGCACTCGTACTCTGGTGAGTCAAAACAAACACACACACACACACACACACGTTTGTTTTTGTGACATATGGGGACATTCTCTAGGCGTAATGGTTTTTATACTGTACAAACCGTATTTTCTATCCCCTTACACTGCCCCTAAATCTACCCCCTCACACACACACACACACTCTCTCTCTCACACACACACACACACACACACACACACACACACACACACACACACACACACACACACACACACACACACACACACACACACACACACACACACACACACACACACACACACACACTCTCTCTCTCTCACACACACACACACACACACACACACACACACTCTCTCTCTCTCACACACACACACACACACACACACACACACACACACACACACACACACACACACACACACACACACACACACACACACACACACACACACACACACACACACACACACACACACACACACACACACACACACACACACACACACAAAACATTGTGCATGTTTTCTTTCTATAAAAAAAACTCCTCCTGTGTGATTTATAAGCCTTTTGTAAAGTGGGGCCATGGGTAATGTCCTCATATTTCACCCTCTCCTGTAATACCTGTGTCATACCCATGGCATTATACACATTTGTGTCCTCATATGTCACAAAAACATGCCTACACACACACACACATGATTTATTTATTTATTTATAATTGAATGCCACTGCAGCATCATTGGCTATATTCATGGCAATCAGCAGTATCACTTCAATACATTGTTTACAATAATTTAACAATTTTATCTTAAAAAGGTATGGAGAAAAAGGTTATTATTATAACTTTTTTTTTGTAGTATTACACCACATTGTGTGTGTGTATATTAGCACCGTGTGTAGTTTTCTTGTGGTATAAGATAGAGCGCTTGGACCCGGAAGCGCTGCTGCGTGACGTCAGCCTTAACAACCGGATAATAACAACAATTACATCGAATCTTTCAATTGAATATTTGACAAAAATTCTAAGATTACTGCAGGAGAAACCTTTTTAAAAATATCCATTAATAATAATAATAATAATAATGCGTTTGATTTATATAGCGCTTTTCAAGGCACTCAAAGCACTTTACATAGAAGGGGGGAGTCTCCTCAACCACCACCAATGTGCAGCATCACCTGGATGATGCGACGGCAGCCATATTGCGCCAGAACGCTCACCACACACCAGCTGATTGGTGGAGAGGAGACCGAGTGATGAAGCCAATCAGGATATGAGGATTATTAGGAGGCCATGATGGACAGAGGCCAATGGGCAAATTTGGCCAGGATGCCGGGGTTACACCCCTACTCTTTTTCCGAAAGACATCCTGGGATTTTTAACGACCACAGAGAGTCTGGACCTCGGTTTAACGTCTCATCCGAAGGACGGCACTCATTGACAGTATAGTGTCCCCATCACTATACTGGGGCATTAGGACCCACACAGACCACAGGGTGAGCGCCCCCTGCTGGCCTCACTAACACCTCTACCAGCAGCTCCTGGTTTTCCCAGTTGGTCTCCCATCCAGGTACTGACCAGGCTCAGCCCTGCTTAGCTTCAGTGGGAAACCAGTCTTGGGCTACAGGGTGATATGGCTGCTGGTAAAATGTATTTTCTGAATAAAACCGTTGTCTAATATTATTTAAAAAAGGACATTTCATTAAAATATGTTTTACACTCGTGAAATTCTTACACAAATCACAGACCGGTTTCTCTTCCCCCTTCAATAAATATGAATGAGTGAGTCTTGAATGTCCAATTCGGCATCTAGTATATGTGTTACGTGCAAGATCCCATTGATAATCATAATGCTGTGTGTGTGTGTGTGTGTGTGTGTGTGTGTGTGTGTGTGTGTGTGTGTGTGTGTGTGTGTGTAGAGGAGGAGAAAGTGGCTTTTGTGAACTGGGTGAATAAAGCCTTGGAGAAAGACCCGGACTGCCAGCACGTCCTCCCAATGGACCCCAGCTCCAACGATCTGTTCACCGCAGTGGGAGACGGCATCGTACTCTGGTACCTGCAGCATAAACCCGGCTAACAGGGAACTCTCCATCCATCCTTTCCCCATCCATCCATTTATTCCTCCACCCATCCATACATACCTCTATCACTATCAATCCATTCCTCCACCCACCCATCCATCCTTTCTTCTATCACCATCCCTCCATCCATTCCTCTATCATTATCCATCCACTCCTCCATCCATCCATTAATTTATCCATTTATTCATCCACACATCCATCCATCCTTTCCTCTATCACCATCCCTCCATCCATTCCTCTATCATTGTCCATCCCTCTATCCATTCCTCTATCATTATCCATCCATTTCTCCATCCATCCATTCATTTATCCATTTATTCATCCACACATCCATTCATCCATTCCTCTATCATTATCCATCCACTCCTCCATCCATCCATTAATTTATCCATTTATTCATCCACACATCCATCCATCCTTTCCTCTATCATTGTCCATCCATTCCTCCATCCATCCATCCATCCATCCATCCATTCCTCTATCATTATCCATCCATTTCTCCATCCATCCATTAATTTATCCATTTATTCCTCCACACATCCATCCATCCATTCCTCTATCATTATCCATCCATCCATCCATTTATTCATCCATACATCCATTCCTCTATCATTATCCATCCATCCATCCATCCATCCATCCATCCATCCATCCATTTATCCCCACATCCATTCCTCTATCATTATCCATCCATTTATTCATCCATACATCCAATCCTCTATCATTATCCATCCATCCATCCATCCATTTATTTATCCCCACATCCATTCCTCTATCATTATCCATCCATCCATTTATTCATCCATACAT